>NC_046372.1:16905650-17205522 GCF_011125445.2 Fundulus heteroclitus
CACACTTTGCAGATTTCCTGTGATGGCCCCTGTTGGGCACACTGCTTTAGGGGCCCCTTTGGGAGTCCGGGTTTATGGGTCCCCTGACTCCTGCCTCTGTGCTCAGGGAAGGCGGGTCTTTGGTTCTCCACAACCACTATCGAGCTATTTCCTTCTGGATAATTTTCACTTAAACTAGTGCACTCTCACAAACTCCCACAGGTGCTGGGTTCCAGGTATTAAGTGTTCACTTATATACAGAAAGCCTGTAATTTATTTATTTATTTTCTTTCACTTTCTTTTTTCAGGTATCACATTACACATGTCAGCTTAAATAATAATACATATGATTTAGCAATGGCATCAGGGTGTTACTCGGTTGTATCTGTTGCTTTATATCTGTTGGTTGTGCTGTTCTTTTTGCATCTCTTTCCAGGTGATGGAGCAGACAGAGGATGTTTTATCATTCTCTCCCTTTTATTTCTTCTTTCACCTCTTCTCTTTCTTTTTTTTCTCTTCTTGTTCTTCCTTTACTCTCCTACTTTCCCATTGTAGTGGCCATATAATTTTAAATTCTCCCTGCAGGAATCACAATAAAGCTATTTACATGCACAAATCAAGCGGAGCACTATGGCGAAAGCTGTTTGCTCCACTTGTGAAAGCAAAATCTCTCGAGCTCTATTTGGCATTAAGACATCAATTCTTACTGCCACATTGCTAGACAGGACACTGGGGGGGAAAAAACGGAAAAAAAACAAGTTTGTTTAATGTTGACAATACAAGTGGTTTTTACTTCTATTTACACATTTAATAAATGTCTCTTAAATTTTTTTTCACAGTTGCTTTGCTCTTTTCTCCATGATTTCCCTTGGTAACCATGAAATAACCATGATCAGCTGACTCATTGAAATGCACATTAACAGTCATGAGCTGCTTTGCATGGACCATTTATGGCTTTGTACGGGTGTGTAGAGGGCAGAACACGAGGCAGAACCTGGTACGTAAATGTTCAGGTGCAGTTGTGAGTTATATAGTGAAATAGAACTACAGCTCTGGCTAGCAGACGTAGGAAGTACAAGGCAGGATGAGGTTTGGATGAAGACAATCCGGCAGGGAAGAGCAGACTGAAGGGAGCTTAAGTAGGGAGGATGGCAGGTGAACTGAGTCTGGTATAATTAGGAACGGCAGGTGGAACTAATGAGGAGGTGGAGTGAGAGCTGGGATGCATGAGAGGTTGAAAGAGCCATAATGGTCCAGGATGCAGTGGGCAAAAACTGCATCCTGACAAGAACTAACTTCAAAACAAGGTGTGTTTTAGTTGCATGGTTTTTTTTTTCTGTGGAATTCATCAATGGAGGAATAAAACATATATGAATATCGCAGAGATTTAACTTTCTATTGATGACAAAAATGACTAAATCCTTAAAAGGCAAAATATAAATGTCAGTGTTGGTGTTTTATTGTTTGCCTTATTTTGATATTTGATCAAACCTACAAGAAATAACTTGCAAATCATAAACTGACAAATGGCTATGGTTAACTCTGAAATAAAAAAATATTTACTTTGTCATGATGCTGTAAACTGAGATGGATTATATGACGATTTCTGAACAGTTTGGTGTCATATATTTTACTGACTGAGCAATGATAGAAGGAGAAATCCCGTCTGTCTCTGTATATATATTTTTCATCTTGCTTGTTTAAAGCAAATAATCTGGTTTTGCTTTGATAGTATAACTGGTGCCAACAACATAGCATGATTAATCAAATCAAAGTGTTTTTCGAACAGGCTGATGTAGCCTGTGTCTTATTTAGAAGAGCACATCCAATCGTGACATCACAGACACTTCACAACAAATTAGATAGGGCAATTTCCATCTAATGATGTTTATCGCTTGATGTGGAGATGTGGGGACTTAATCACATTTCCTTCTTTTGGTGTGAAACTAAGTGTTTATCCTTGCACAAAGCCAACACACTTCTATTTTGTGATATTCTTAGTGAAGCATAAGTGAAAAGTTATCCACACAGGACATTGAGTTATCTCCTGACGAGAAGGAAGGTTCCTTAAACTTCAAGGAAATGATTTTCCCTCATTAAACCAGTTAGGGGATTCGACAAAAAAACACTTCCTTCATTATTCATCTTAAAGTGTGTCAGCCTTTTCAAATAGGAGTTGTTTCACCCTGATCTAAGTGTGGTTAAACAGAACTCTTCTGTGAATGAGAAACGTGTCAGAAACACAGATACTAGCTTCGGGTGCTGCAGGCCTGCTTCCGTTTGCTCCTGCCAAGAAATTAGTTCTGTGAAGATGGCTTGCAGAGCTGACGGTAATTAAGCCCCACATATCCACTGATCTCCCTCATCTCTTCCTACATCCTCACTACCTGCTCCCTCAACCCAGTCCTGGTCCTAAGCAGGGATACTGAATAAGTAATGCAGGTTTCCGAGAGGGGGTGTGTTAATTGGCTTGTTTTTATGAGTGCAGAGTGTTCCTGTTGACCTTTTTCTTTTTTTTTTCAGAGATAGCCATAGCCCAGGGCCAGAAGCCTGCAGAGAGACAAAGTGAGAGCTATTAGCCATCGAACTGCATGGAAGAAGCTGCCTGTATCTTTTGGAGATGAAAAAAATCCATTAACTTTCCCATTTGACTGGTTTAAAAAGAAAGGCCACTCATGTAGAAAGCAAGTCTGGTCTATGCAGGACAGTTCTTAAAAAAATAAAAAAATAGAGCGGTTCATTCTCTACCATTTGTTTACATTATTTGGATTCTGCATCGCTGTAATCAACGCACAAGATTCTAGACATTTGTTTTGTTTCCGACAAAATTAACAACTGATTAGACATCTGCACACCATTTTCAGACTTTTCTGTATCTTTCTTTCACCATTAGACCATTATGTTCCATTAACTTAATGCTACATAATGTAATATCTATGTCACACAACTTGATTTTTGCCTTGCATTTTAGTGGCGTGTGAAGATAAGGGCCTTTAGGCATACAAAACTCCAGCATTGCTTACTAACCGTTTATCAATAGCTACACATACATAGACAAAAGTAATCAAAGGGCCGTTCAGAATAAAAATGCATCATGTAAACAAGCCAATCGGAATATTGTGAATGGATTATGCTGAAACCAGTTGTTTGGTTAAAAATGAGCTTGCAATTCATTTACATTTTATATTTGCCCTGTTTCTTAGATATTTGACTCTCTTAAATACACACATCTCTTGATGTTATTTCATTAGGCCAAAAACAGGAACTTCCAAGCACATTTCTAAGCATCCTCCAGCTTAAATGTATTTTGCAGTCTACTTACATGGACAGATTTTTCCAAATAAATTGAACATTATCAAATTGCATTAATTTGCAACAATGTATATGTAGCGGTGTTTCTAAGTAATATAAACATTTATATATGAAGGTAAAATACCTTTTATTTTATTTGTCTGCTTCATCTCATCCCACCTTACAGGCAAAAACCTAAAAATCTGTGGTTAGGACTGTTGGGAAGTGGACTAATGAGTCAAAGCAGATGTTACAGACCAGCTTTGACTGCACAGATTGGAGTTTGTTTGAAGCTTCACCCACTGACATTTATACATTTACTGTTGCTGTGAAAAGACTCATTTGAAATTCAGACTTAATCAAATACATATATCTAGACCAAATTTAAAAACAGTGGCTCAGGAAAGATGCAGAATTAATACGCCATCATCTTTATGCAAAATGATAGGCACCAGCACCCCTCGCGACCCCATGAGGGATAAAGGGTGTAAGAAAATGGATGGATGAATGGATGGATGGATGGATGGATGCAAAATTAGAGAAGTAAGGCGGACTTCCTGTTTGCGGTAAGGCGTATTGCGTCCCTTCCTGTTGTTGCTGTGTGAACGACGGAGCTTTTCTCCAGGCTCTCTCGCTTTTTATCTTTAAACCTCTTTGCTGTAACATCTGTTTCCAAACATAAGCACTTTTAAAACATTGTCTGTGGCTGCTCATCACGTTTGGGAACTCCTCGTGTTTCACACGGTTTGTTCTTTGGCGTGGTAATAGGGCGTTAGCCTAGCTTTAGCCTAGCGCTAGCCTAGCGCTAGCCAAGCCTTAGCCTCATAATGGCTTCTCCGGCTCTGACTAAGTCTCCTATCTGCTGCTCTCTGTGTCAGATGTTCAGTTATTCCTCTGCCTCCTTTAGTGATGATGGTACATGTAATAAATGTAGTGTTTTTGTAGCTTTGGAGGCGAGGGTGTCAGAATTGGAGACCCGGCTCCGTGCTGTTGAAAAACCAGCTGATAGCCGCTCTTTTGCTAGCGCGGAGCCGCATAGAGTAACTTCACGTAGCGAACCTAAAGCAGTAGCACCCGAGCAGCCTGGTAACCAGGCTGGCTGGGTGACAGTTCGTAGGAAGCATAGCTCTAGATTACAGACCCCAGATCACCACCAACCCATCTGCGTTTCTAATAAATTTTCCCCTCTGAGCGACAATCTCGCCGAGGAGCCGACCTTAATTATTGGCAGCTCCATAATGAGAAATGTGGCACTAAAGAAACCAGAGACCATAGTTAAATGCCTACCAGGGGCCAGAACAGGCGACATAGAATCCTACCTAAAACTACTGGCCAAGGATAAGCGTAAATACCGCAAAATTGTTATTCACGCTGGCGGTAATGACACCCGGTCACGCCGATCAGAGGTCACCAAAGTTGGTGTTGCTTCGGTTTGTGAGTTTGCTAAAACTATGTCGGACTCTGTAATTTTCTCTGGTCCCCTGCCTGATCTGACCAGTGATGACATGTTTAGCCGCATGTCATCATTCAACCGCTGGTTGTCTAGGTGGTGTCCAGAAAACGACGTGGGCTACATTGATAACTGGAGAACTTTCTGGGGAAAACCTGGTCTGATCCGGAGAGACGGCATCCATCCTACTTTGGATGGTGCAGCTCTTCTTTCTAGGAATCTGGCCGGATTTATTAGTTCTCCTAAATGCTGACAACCCAGGGTCCAGACCAGGAAGCAGAGCCGTAGTTTAACACACCTCTCTGCAGCTTCTGTACTGTTACCCACCCATTATCCTATTGAGACGGTGTCTTTCCCACGACCAAAACTTAACAGATCAAAAACTGATCTAAAAGGAACAAATCATAAAAACCTAATAAAAATCAATATGGTTCACCTTGAACCTAAAAATAAAATAATAAAATGTGGTCTATTAAATATAAGGTCTCTCCCTCCAAAGACTTTGTTAGTTAATGAATTGATTTCTGATAATCAGATTGATTTGTTTTGTCTCACAGAAACCTGGCTACAAGAGGACTACGTTAGTATAAATGAGTCAACCCCCTCCAGTTATTCAAATTTCCACATTCCCAGATCTGTGGGAAGAGGAGGAGGAGTGGCAACTATCTTTCAGTCTGATTTATTAATTAGTCCCAGGCCAACTAATAATTACAGTTCTTTTGAACATTTAACCCTCAGTTTTCCTCATCCAAACTGCAAAGCAATAAAACCTCTTCTGTTTGTTGTTTTGTATCGTCCACCAGGCCCTTACACTCAGTTTTTGGATGAGTTGTCAGATTTCTTATCTGATTTGGTGTTAAATACTGATAAGGTTATTATAGTGGGTGATTTTAACATCCATGTTGACACTGAATGTGATAACCTTAGTGTAGCCTTTAAAACTATCCTAGATTCAATTGGTTTTGTTCAAAATGTGCATAAACCGACGCACTCTCGGCTCCATACTTTAGACCTTGTTCTGACATATGGCATTGATTGTGAAGAATTAACAGTATTCTCTCACAACCCTGTCCTGTCTGATCATTTTTTAATAACATTTGAGTTTAATCTAACTGAATTCTCCACCCCCAAAAGAGGGTTCCATTATAGTAGATTTTTATCGGATAATGCTGTATCAAAACTTAAAGAGTCTGTCCCCTTCTTAATATCCTCAGTATTGCAGAAATGCCCTGTAGATGGCAGCATTGCTGTTTCTTCCCATTCACAAATCGATACCTTTGCTAACAATGTGACTTCCTCATTGCGTTCTGCATTAGACAATGTAGCTCCCTTGAAAAAGAAGGTGATTATTCACAGGAAGCTGGCTCCTTGGTTTAATTCAGAGCTGCGTTCCTTGAAGCACAATGTTAGGAAATTGGAGAGAAAATGGCGCTCTACACACCAAGAGGAATCCTACTTAATCTGGAGGGACAGACTATTGTTGTATAACAAGACCCTCCGCAGAGTTAGAGTAGCATATTTTTCATCATTAATTGAAGAGAATAAAAATAATCCTAGATTTCTCTTTAGTACAGTTGCCAAACTTACCCAGAGCCACAGCTCTGTTGATCCATCCATTCCCTTAGCTCTTAGTAGTAATGATTTTATGGGGTTCTTCATAAATAAAATTGATGCCATTAAAAATAAAATAATTGGCATCCTCCCAAACATGATTACCTCGTCCTCAGTAAGTGAGGCAGCATTGGAGGAATCTTTAGAATCTGCGCAGTGTTTGAACTGTTTAGAAGCAGTAGAGCTTTCTGAGCTATCTAAAATTTTAGCTTCATCTAAACCTTCTACCTGTATGTTAGACCCAATCCCAACCAAGTTGTTTAAGGACATATTCCCTTTGATCAGTGGCACTATTTTAGACATGATTAATCTATCCTTAGTAAATGGATATGTACCACAGGTTTTGAAAGTAGCTGTTATTAAACCTTTACTTAAGAAACCTTCTCTTGATCAAGATGAGTTAGTAAATTACAGACCTATATCTAATCTTCTTTTCTTATCTAAAATTCTTGAGAAAGTAGTTGCTAATCAACTTTGTGAACATTTACAAAGTAATGACCTACTTGAGGAGTTTCAGTCAGGCTTCAGAGCTCATCATAGCACTGAAACAGCTCTGGTGAAGGTCACTAATGATATTCTCATGGCCTCAGATAATGGACTTGTGTCTATACTTGTCCTGTTAGATCTCAGTGCTGCGTTTGATACAGTTGATCACAATATTCTCCTACAAAGACTTGAACATACTGTAGGGATTAAGGGGAAAGCATTAGGCTGGTTTAAATCGTATCTGTCAGACAGATTCCAATTTGTTCATGTTAATAATAAATCTTCCTCAAACTCTAGGGTCACCTGTGGAGTACCACAGGGTTCAGTCCTTGGACCAATTCTCTTTACTATATATGCTTCCGATAGGCAAAATTATCAGACAGCATGGGATTAATTTCCACTGTTATGCTGATGATACTCAGCTATATTTATCCATAAATCCTGATGAATCCAATCAATTACTTCGACTGCAGTCATGTCTTGATGACATCAAAAGCTGGATGACTTTAAATTTCCTGCATCTAAATTCTGACAAGACCGAAGTTTTAATCTTTGGGCCAGAGTCCTCAAAAAATAAACTTCTTAACCAATCACTTAATCTGGGTGGCATTAACCTGGCCTCTGGTAATAAAGTAAAAAATCTTGGTGTTATTTTTGACCAAGACATGTCATTTAAATCCCATATTAAACAGGTTTCCAGAGTTTCCTTTTTTCACCTCCGGAATATCGCCAAAATTAGAAACATTCTGTCCAGGAGTGATGCTGAAAAACTGGTCCATGCATTTGTTACTTCAAGGCTGGACTATTGTAATTCTTTACTATCAGGGAGTCCACAAAATGCAGTTCGAACTCTTCAGCTGATTCAAAATGCTGCGGCAAGAGTTCTGATGAAAATCAACAAGAGGGATCATATTTCTCCAATTTTAGCTTCCCTTCATTGGCTTCCTGTTAAATCAAGAATAGAATTTAAAATTCTTCTTCTAACGTATAAAGCCCTTAATAATCAAGCTCCATCATATATCAGAGCTCTGATTACCCCGTATGTTCCTAACAGAGCACTTCGCTCTCAGACTGCAGGTCTGCTGGTGGTTCCTAGAGTCTCTAAAAGTAGAATGGGAGGCAGATCCTTTAGCTATCAGGCTCCTCTCCTGTGGAACCAACTCCCAGTTTTGGTCCGTGAGGCAGACACCCTGTCTACTTTTAAGACTAGGCTTAAAACTTTTCTTTTTGACAAAAATTATAACTAGTGACTCATGTTACTCTCAGCTACCTTTATAGTTTTACTGCTATAGGCTTAGGTTACTGGAGTATATCAGGATCTAATTTTCTCACTATATTGAGTTCTACTGTTCTTCAATTATGCATTATGTGTTGTCATTTCTGCTTTAACTTTCTGTTCTCTCTCTTTTCTCTTCATAGTAGGTACACCTGGTCTGGCGTTCTGTTAACTGTGACATCATCCAGAGAAGACGGCTCACCTGCTACTACCATCTAATGTAGAACAGATTACTAGATCAATGTGTGCTTCTGTGCTTTTTTGTTTCTCTTGTTGTGTCTCTGTTCTGTCTTCTGTAACCCCAGTCGGTCGAGGCAGATGACCGTTCATACTGAGCCCGGTTCTGCCGGAGGTTTTTTTTCCCGTTAATGGGTGGTTTTTCTTCCCACTGTCGCTTCATGCTTGCTCAGTATGAGGGATTGCAGCAAAGCCATGTACAATGCAGATGACTCTTCCTGTGGCTCTACGGTTCCCCAGGAGTGAATGCTGCTTGTCGGGACTTTGATGCAATCAACTGGTTTCCTTATATAGGAAATTTTTGACCAATCTGTATAATCTGACCCAATCTGTATAATATGATTGAACTTGACTTTGTAAAGTGCCTTGAGATGACATGTTTCATGATTTGGCGCTATATAAATAAAATTGAATTGAATTGAATTGAAAAATAAACAGAATCGCTAAAATCTGACCCTAAAACAGATAGAAAAGAAAAATTATATGAGAGAGAGAGAGAGAGAGAGAGAGAGAGAGAGAGAGAAAGAAAGGGAGAGAGAGAAAGAAAGAAAGGGAGAGAGAGGTGTTATACCCATGAATCAAACTTGACTAATAATTATTCCTGAGTGAGTGGCTAAAGAGGGGCGGGGGCTGGGGTTATTGTTTCACTTCATGCAATCTTATGGCGTAGGACACATGTAACAATACACCGTGATTTTCTTCACATGTGAGAAAGCTGCGTCGGACCTAAGCAGAGGTTTACTACGGTTGGAACTAGGCCCAGTATAAGCAGGCCAGGACAAACTCACCACAGAGATTAGAGAAGCTAAGAAAAGCCACAGTGAGAAGTTAAAAAGCAGCTAACTGACGTCACGCCGCCTGTCAGTCAATCTAGGAGACTCATCCGTAACTGGACAATCAGTAATTGCACTTTGTCCCAAAGTGAAACCCCCCTTTACCTATAGAAGCTGCACACCCATTACCTCTGACAACATTTTCAGAATTTTATATTATGACACATTGTGGTTAGGGAGATTTGGTTAAAAAACATCTGTAAAAATGGTTAAACATTGTCAGTGGAAAAAAAAATTCAACTCAGACAAACATTATTCTGAATGCCTGGAGGTTGTAATACAGTTTATTCCTTTGCCAAAACCTAAAAGGACTCCAGTAAAATGTAAAAGATGGATAAAGGCATGCGAGCAACCTCAAGAGCAGCTGAACGCAACTGTGATCAACAGGGAACTACCGCATGTTTGTCTGTGCAAAGGTATCTCAATCTTTGTTCAGAAATGTTTTATGCTTCACGGTAAAATTAAACGGTGATATTTGACGTCAGTCCTGCTTTGTTTTATGTATTTTGGATATTTGTATTTTGCAACTGCTGGTAGCCAAAGTTGAGTCTTTCTTAGGTATAACGAGTTAACAGGACTCATATTTTGTACAAAGCATTGATTAAGTAGTGTAAAGTAAAATTTATATTTCAAAATTATTATATTTTAAGTTGGGTATTTAAATTTACTGACACAATTAATAACTTGTTTGTACATTTTTTCCCCTTCTCTTTTTTGATTCATTGTTAGTAGATAAGGTAGATTACACTGTTTTTGATGTCTGGGCCTTGGGTACACTTCTGCATGGGAGGAGCGATCTTACAGTTGGCGTCACGACAATTAGGAATGCAGAGAGGAACATCAGGACTGACCTTCTCTCCATCCAGGATTTGTACAGATCTAAGGTCAGAAAGATGTCCAATAATATCTCTGCAAGCACCGCACATGCAGCGCACAAACTGTTTAGAATTTCACCTTGCCAGTGCGACGGAGAACTATTTCCTAGGACCAGCCACAGAGAAAGCTGTCATTCTGATGAATGAGAATTCAGCTGTACCACTGTGAAACAAGATATGTATATTTGCCCTATCACAAACTCGCAACCTACCTTATTTTACAACAAAAACATATTGCGTATGTATTAATTCCTAATGTCTGTTCGCTGTAAGCTCTGCAACAGAAGTCAAATTCCTTGATTGTGCACAGTCATGGCCAAATAAAGCTGATTCTGATTCCGGTTATAATTCAAAGCTTTTTGATGGATATTGAATTCTCTGACGTCCACACTGGTGGCATGTGGCATGTCTGTTGTCGTTATTCATCAGAGTGTAAAGGTCATGTTTCAAACCACTGAGCTGCAATCCTGATGGTCATGTCTTATCGTCTTTTGGAGGCTTAAAGACAAAAGATTGAGATTCTGTCGAAGATTGATTGTTTGCCTTCACACACTTCCAGTATCTCACAGAATACAATAATACTTTGAAAGATTTAACAGCAGAGATTAATTTATATTCAGAGATGGACACGCCATCAGACTTTCAATCTGAACCTACTGCCAGGTGATACACGTACACTGTTTTTTTTTTTAATCTTTTACCTTTTTAATTAAAAATAATTGAAATAGCGTGTTGTTGTCTTACATAATATTTATTAATATGCAATTACTTAGACTGCAGTTACCTTGTTGACTACACCAGTCCTGAGATTACATCATCACATTTTGTGTCATAAATAAAGAAAGACTCATCACATTCAAGAGCACAAGAGAAGCTTGTGAACGACCCTAAATAATCTGTATCTTAAATCAAGACTCACTCTGTTTCGAGGATTGAGAAGGACTTCCAATTTATAACACTTCTAAGATGGAGTAACTTTGTATTTGAGCTATTGCAAATAGTTTTCATGGTCCCTTTGAATGTTTGAAATTAAGGAAATATAAAAGTCCCATTATGTGAAAGGCATGTGAAGAGACGTTGCCAGCGGAGACAGCACAGACTGAAGAGAGGAAAATTAACTAATTCCATTTAGTGGGTGTAATTGACTTTACTAGACAGAGTGAAGACATTAGTGCCCTAAATAATCTGCGATGGGAATTACTTAGGGTAAAGGAACCAAGAGGAGGGTGTCAGCTAACATTGCAAAATGCAGATTAATAATCCATCCTGAACCGACCTAGAATTTGAGACAGAGCAATATGGCTCCTTTGTAGAGGGCTTGTCAGGACAAATTGCTCTGTTGTCCAGCTGTTACACAGTAACACAAAGCCGACAACAAGAAGGACATGTTTTTGATCACGACGGTGGCAGAGCAGCTTGTCTTTAAAATACAATGGCCACATAGTGCTGCACATGAAGAATAATAAAGCTCTGTCCTTTATGAACAAAAGATGCTGGAATTAAGAAAACTCAAGACAAAGATGTCGGTGAACAGATGACAGAATATCCCTGAGCTCAAAATACTACCCACAAAATGTTACTGAAGATAAAATAATTATCTGTGCATGCCAGTCTTAGGTTTGGTGACTTTTTGGCATTATTTTCCATTATTATTTATAAAGGTTCTACATATGATCTTACAAGAACATTTTCAGATCATATGATGGTTTTAGAAAGTTTGATTTTGGAACTAAAGCTTAAATGTTCTGGACCTATACAATAAGGAACATTTTAAATATCAACTACATTCTACTAACTTCTTTAAATTGTGAATATTGAGAATTTTGATCACAATAGGGAGAGTCTATGTAATTGCTTTAAAGGTCCAACTCCTAACATTCAAAGACAAACTAAATTACAAAACCTTTCTGCCGGGGATATATTTTGAACATATTTCTGTAAACAGTAAGCTTTTTATATATATTTTTGAATAGTTAAAAAATCACTTTAAACCAATTTAAAGACATTAAAAATGAACACAATAAACATCCCTATTCATAAACACAAAAAAAAAAAAACTTTTGGGTTACGCTGTTAGTTCTTTTGGTTGGGTCAAAAACTATGACCCAATTCTTGGAGTTGGAGCATTAGAGACTTTATTGAGCCTCTTAATTTTTCACACATATACAACAACCTGATTAGAATTTACTGAACTTCTGGTAAAGTTATGCAAATAAATGAAAATAAATATGTTTTTTTCATGTAAAATAAGATAATCCTTTTACATGCTAAGTAGTATAGGTAGGCTATTGAGCTACATTCATCAGAAAAATTGTTGTAAAGTAGCCTAAATAAAGATAGACAACATTTCCCTCAAATTTTGTTCACAAACCAGTCTAAATCTGTGATAGTGAGCACTTCTCCTTTGCTGAGATAATCCATCCCACCTCACAGGTGTGTCATATCAAGATGCTGATTAGACACCATGATTAGTGCACAGGTGTGCTTTAGACTGCCCACAATAAAAGGCCACTCTGAAAGGTATAGTTTTGTTTTATTGGGGGGGGCTGGGGACTCTGGTGTGACCACCATTTGTGCCACACAGTGCAACACATCTTTGCATAGAGTTGATCAGGTTGTCAATTGTGGCCTGTGGAATGTTGGTCCGCTCCTCTTCAATGGCTGTGCAAGGTTGCTGGACATTGGCAGGAACCGGTGCACGCTGTCGTATACGCCGATCCAAAGCATCCCAAACATGCTCTGTGGGTGAAGTCCGGTGAGTCTGCCGGCCATGCAAGAACTGGGACGTTTTCAGCTTCCAAGAATTGTGTACAGATCCTTGCAACATGGGGCCGTGCATTATCCTGCTGCAACATGAGGTGATGTTCTTGGATGTATGGCACAACAATGGGCCTCAGGATCTTGTCACGGTATCTCTTATCTTATAAAAGAAAATTGCCTGTCAAATGTTTTCTCATTACCACAAAGCTGTAAAACTGATAAAAGCAAAAAAAAACCTTTACAAACAAGTTTTACTGTTGCAAAATAGATAATAGGCAATGATGACAGGTGTATTTCTAGATTTCTGAATATTTCAGAGAGTGCTGTTAGAGCCATATTTTAGAAGTGGAAAGAACATTATTTCACCATAAATCAGCCCCCAGCCAGATGGCCCTCACAAGTCAAAAGGCTCTGATTTTCAACCAGAACTGAACAATTAAACCATTTGACTTTAAACCTGTAACACCTGGTCTTACTGTTACTTCCTTATTCCCCCTGGCAGAGCTGGGTCCTAACAGGTGATCAAAACAGTTTACTGAAAAACAAGGAGCACTCATGGAGAGTTGCAGAAAATATCAAGCACTCTTTAATTTTTCTATGAAAACAATAAGTAATGCACTCAGTTGCAACAGTCTCTCACTGTGCAAAACTCCACTATAAAAAAAAGCATGTTGAAGTTTGATAAAGGTTTACAAGCCAATGAAATACTGGTAGTATACAGCCTGGTCAAATGAAGCCAACCCTGAATTCTTAAAAGGTAATTGAACACACCTTTTCTGGAAGAAAAATATTTGTACCCAACTGAAAAACTATGGCAAGAGCAAATGATCAAAGCACAAATAAAGGTTCCCCAGAACCTTCAAGATTTAGGAAAGAAAGGACATTCCCACAAGGTATTTAACATATTTTAAGTTTGTTAAATGCTTATTCCCTGTGTCATTTAATTTTTTTTTTTTTACTTTTTTGTGGAATAAATTCTTTGGAGTTCTGGGCTAGTTGGTCGTGGTCAAGATGAGGTGGTAATTTTGGCTCAGTGTCCCTTTGGAAATATTTGAACTAGGAAAAAATGCTTATTTTACCTCTGTTTGTCAATACTTTTTGTTCATTCTGATGGTCTGTCAGGTATGTGGTTCAGCTCAGCCGTGGTGTGTGTTGTTCATACCTCTCTCCTGCAGGGTGCGACAGGTGGACGCCGGCAGCAGGTGTTTCCCATCTCCCGCTCATCAAGAGGAGCATTTAAGACGGCTAAAGGGCAGAAGGAAGGCGTCAGAGCATTAGTTCGCTTTATTGGTATTTCTGACCTGATTCTAAGCGCCAAGACGTTCCCGGCTCCGTGTGCCTACCGCTCACTAACCAGTCAGCTCTCTGTCCGTAGATCCAATCTTGTTAATGCTCAGTAAAAACCATTCCATTCCTGGTCATCTTCCTTGATGAAACACAACTGCTTCTCTGAAGTCTACCAGACCTTTTTGTTCGTGTTAGAGTATGCGCGTTAGGGTAGAGGCGAAGTCTTCGTCGGTTTTGCATGCGGCAGTTTGTAGCCAGCTATGCGGATACGATTAACCAGAAGAAGCCACTGCAGGGGAGCAGGTTTCAGATGTTGTTGGTTTCGCAGTTGCTTTGTCTGGATGGGACCCCCAAGCCGACCAAGAAGTTTTTCAGGTTCAGCCAAACCCATCTTTGTCATTCTTTTTTAGTCTAGATGCATCTGATGTTGACTATGGCGAATAAGGGGTTTTACAAGGAATGTGACAGTTGTAGCCCAGGTCCTTGATGCATCTGTGGTGGCACTTGAAACTCTGACTCCAGCTGCAGGCCATGCCTTGTTAACCTCCGACAAACTCTTCAGAGAGCTTTGTGCTACGATCCTCTCACTGCTGTTTTTATCCCTTCTGCTTGTGCCTCTTCTCTATCACTGTCTATGAACAACCACCAACCAAATTACCTTTTGTGGCTTCATTACCTCAGTGACTGCCTGCCGAACACTTGTCGGGTCAGCTGTCCTCGCTTTGTTTGGGTAGGCAATAGTATGGCTATTACATTAAATGTTTGTATCAATAATATTTTTTTGCTCTATGTAGTAATTAAAATTGTCTGAGAAACTGAATTTGGTGTTTTCCATACCTTTATATCATCAAATTAACAGAAATAAATTGTGTATTCAATTACACAAATAGTGAAATAAATGCAATCAATTAGTGCTATTTTTTTACATGAATTACTAAAAAGGAATACTTTTCAATGTCTTGACATAATGACCAATTCTTCGGTTAAAGCATGAATGACAATAGCATTAGGTTGTGCAAACTGCTAAGCAGGCAAAAAGCTAACATCTTGTGTGACAAAGCACATTCTTTAGAGGGAAATTAAATTTATCACAACTCAGCTGTTAAAAACCTATGTAAGAGGTTCTTTAAAGCTTGATCGTCTTAATTTATCGCTCAAAATGGCAATCTTTGAAGAATGATCAGGCTCCTTTGTGTCTCAGCTAAAATAAAACTGGGTCACAATTTTTGACCTAATATTTGGATCAAACCTATTAACTTCTCACCTAGCATAAAGCATAAAAACTGTTCAAATTGAAACCAGGATCTAATTTTGTCTGTTCAACTTGTGAAGACCTCTTTGTTCCATATAAAGCCAAGTTTCCCAAAATAGATAGGGAATAAATAAAATTAGAGCAAAACAACAGTATTTCTTACAAAGTGTTATTAACATGCACTAGGCATATTGATGATTTTCTAAATAATTTGTAGTTATTTAGAAACCACTGTTTTGTAAATCAAAGTTTGAAAAAAAAAAAACAAGATCTCATGTTTTTTTTATATCTCTTCCTGCGTTGGAAGCCTGAGAATAAACTTGATAATTTTAGGCCTTAGGCAAGATACCAAATTTTTATTGCCCTTCTCTAATCTTCCAAGAAACTTCATCGCCTTGCTGCAGTATGTGTGAAAATTCCTGGGCTGTCTGAGGGCTGTTGCATTTCAAAACTTTTTATGTCTAATATAAATATAAAAGTTTGGTTCCCTGCTAACATTTTCTTGCAAGCAGGAAGAAGTTAAGCTCGGGCAGTATTATGTTTAAAGACAAATTGCAAATGTCTAAAAAAACAAAAGTGGATTCCCTGAACGTGGACAGCTACTTTTAAATCTATTTAGATTTCATTGTTATTCATTAGTTCTCAAAGTCCCTGGAAGTCTGTTTGCTTGTGGTTACACTGATGTGTATCAATGAAAGGTGCTGGGAAAAAGTCATGGCATACATCTATCTACGCTATATATGCTCATATCACTCAGCAGACAAGATCAAATCGACAAGAGACAGATGCACAAAGCCTGTGTTCATCCATGCATCACACTTCCTTTCAATCTTCTGTCTTCCTTGTTTTCCTCCAACATCTCCAGCTCTCACTAGAAAAGACAAAAAGAGGGAAAATCAAGGTCAGGCACCAGAGCATATGAAGTTACGTGAGAATAAATTTACACATACTTGTCCTCTTCGACCCACTGACAGTTTCGAGGAATGTAGCCTATATGGCCAAGTTATATATGACTAGCGAAGACACTGTTGTGTGGGATGGGGTCCTTCCTCACTGTCCAACCACCCCCCACCCCCCATGCAGGAAACACAAAACACCATGAGAAGTGATATGTAGGTGGGTGCTTAATTTACGAGTCACAACCAGATCCACATTGCCAGTATTTGAGTGGAGGAGAATCTAATTAAAGTGGCAAATGGAAAGAGAAGAGAGAGTGAGTAAGAGAGCCACAAAGTGAGTGAATCAGCATAATTACAGCTTAATGCAAACAACTCCACATTGTCTTTATTCCAATGAGTTAATGAGGTTACAGACTGGAAAAAAAACAATTCCATCACCGCCATTGTCTTCCGCTGGCCACCAAGGAAAATGAGCTGTCACCCGATCTTAATGGCGACAGGGTTTTCACCCAGGCCAGAATTAATATCTGACTCCTAGGCCTAATGAGAAAGAGCCGGGTGAGCAGAGTGAACTCTTTGTCCTGGAAGTTTGGAGGGGAAAAAATGGAAAGGCTGACAAAAAAAAACAAAAAAAGAAAAAAAAGAAAAGGATGTTGCTAGGTGTAATGGTGTTGGGAGTGAGGCTGGACTATGCTTCAGGGGGACAGTTTTAGTTCTAAGAGGCTTATTCTGAGTGGAAATGCAGTTACATAATTAGATAAAAGTTGGCATGCCCTTTATAGAAGTTACATATTGCAACAGCTACATTCTATTAAGTATAGTTGAAGTTTTTTCTGTAACTTAGTGTCCTTTACACTGTCAAACTGTTGCACAGGTCTTGAATTCTGGTCCTTGAGGTCAAGTGTTCTGGAACTTTTAGATGTGTCCCTCCCCGGTCCAACACACCTGAATCAAATAGCTGAATTACCTCCTCGGTATGCAGGCAAGTTCTCCAGAGTCCTGCTAATGACCAGATTATTTGACTCAGGTGTGTTGAAGCAGTAGCTCCATTTACACTACCCTTGTTAAACCGTTCCATGCCGAGCTCAGACCAAGCTTGGTTCAGTTAACCGTGCCAAGCTTGGTTCTGATGACCGTTTACACATCACGCTAGCACGGTTCCTCGCCTCCCAGTGACGATCTACGGTACTACTGCTGTCTAGGATTAAATCAGGGACTTAAGCAAATCAAAATGGCGGCGCCCGTAACATTCAGGAAGTTATGCTTGGTTATAATTGAGATATTTCATTGTTTGCGGAGAGTCAGGCGAAGAAGGCAAAATTTTGGGAATTTACTTGATGGAGTCAGCTTTTGGGTAGTGGATAAGACAAACGAAGACAAACGCTCATGCGCTCTTTGTTATCAGAGAACCAAGCGAGGGAAAAACCGGGCCGAGCCTACCGATCGAACTGGTCTAGATTTAGTGCGGTCCGGTTGTGTCTCGCACGGTGCAGTTCAGTTTGCGATCCATTCACACTCGAGCGTTATCTCAGTTACCGAGCTCGGACCGGTCTCGGCACTGTTAAAAAAGGGTAGTGTAAACGGGGTAAGAGACACACATACAAGTTGCAGGACACCAGACCTCGAGGACTGAAGTTGAAGATCCCTGTTAATGCATACCTACACATTTCCATTTCTTCCCTTCATGCTTCCATTTTTTGTCTGCAAACAAACAATTTCATACATATATATTCTTAAACCATTGCACATTATTTTATCTTTATAATTAAAGCAAAACAGTGCAGGTTTTGACCCAAGTGTTAGCTTAATTTGAGATATATTAAATTCTTTTTTTTGGTCATTATGCAGCACTTGGCAGATACTGATGCTCCGTGCAGGCTGCCATTTTCAAAAACTCACCTAAGTAACTTTACATGGTTAGATCTGTCACTGAATGGGTCATGTGACCTAGAGCACTCTGGGTCACGTGACCCATTATAGGTCATTCCACCTAAACTGAGCTCGGTCTGAGCTCAGACCGCCTTAACAACAAAACAAAACAGATATGACACTTTGCTTACCTGATCAGACGTATATTTGCTTCTCTGATGTAGCATTTATTGTACAAGGGTGAATGTGGTCTTGTCTTTACAAGTAACTCAATAGCTTGTCAATCTGCTGGTCAATAGCGGTCTGCTCTCTGATTCCAAAAAAATGGGAGACTGTTTAATTTTGTGGCAGTGCGGTGTTGCCAGTGGCCTTCAAGGGTTCTAAACCAGGAAGCTCGAGGTCTAGTGCCCCTAGAGGCTAAAAGTTGCATGGTGCTGCTGTAAGTGATTTCATTATGATGAATAAATATCCCTAAAAGTATTTTATGTGTATTTTAATTAAATTCAGTGTTATTTTTTCAGTCAATTTGTATGTCTCACTGTTCTGATTTCTGTCTGGCTCCAGGTAAATACACCCCAACATCATTTCTTACCCCTAATTTGTACTGATGCCTTGACTTTTTGTTCCTTTCTAGAATAGCTTTTTGCTCATAAGCAAACCCTGAGTGAATAGCTGACCAAAAATAAAATCATAAAACTCAACAGCTGTAACACAAAATAATCAAAATAAAAGCAGAACTGCAAAATAAGAGAGAAGATTAAATAAAAAAAAGATAACAGATGTTATGTAGACCAGGGGTTCCACAGCACTTTGAATCGTCTTGTTACTAAAAAGTGCTATATAATCAAACTTGCCTTGCCATTACTTTATGTAATGGGATTAGCAATGCAACTGTTGGAACAGGTACTCACCTCTTCCAGGTTTGTCTCCTCAACCAGGCAGGGCAGAAAAAGGGAGAGACAAGAAACATGCCCCAGATGCTGCTTAAAAGCTCTTGGTGCAAACCAATGAGATTTGGATGGTAGTGCTTGAAATAGTTATGCTTAATTTGATTTATTCTTGTGATTGACCTTTAGATGTGTTTAGAATTATTGGTTTGTATTAGGTAAATATGTATTGGGTACCATTTCTTGTTTAGATTTGGGTGGTTATTGTTAATTTCTGGTTTTCTGATTACCCCCTTTCATGGTGTCTTGTTGTGAACCACTCAGGATAGACTGGGTATAGAAAACCTACTAGTTGCTTTCAGTGTCAAAGGGGTGTTGGTCTAAACATGACCTGAAAATCCACATCAGAATTTATTTTATTATCATGCCAGTAAACATTGAGCTTCCACTGGACAAACGGACAGCAGGCGTTTAAGTTCAGTGAAGCACAACTGCCTGCCCAGAAATTCGAACAATCGAATAATGCAAGAGAAGAAAATGACCTCAGACAGATGTAAAAGAGTTCACAACACATGCCCAAAACAGGCATAAGGAATCCACAAATAAGATGTAACACAACACAAATGAGATTTATGGGGGAGATCTGTAAGACACCCAATTAGAGGGAAAAAAGCCAGCAGGAATTTTGCATCCATGGGGCTTCTTTGTTCGGCTCTTCTTTCAATTTGGGTGCATTGCTCCTCAGAGGGGTACCAAAAGGGTGGCCCCTTTCATCTCTGCGCCCAGGAGGCCATTATTATTCTATATACAATCCATGCCTCTTTGTCAGGATTTCTCTTATTAGAGCTTTAAGGCAAAATACATGATTTGATAATAATGGTTTAGTGACATAAATGTCTTATGCCTGTTTTCATTACAGAACTACAACTTTACCCCTTAATACACAGGAAGATAAACAATTGTATGTGTCATGTTAGGGATTTTGCTACCAATAAATGCAGTGCTGTGAAAAAAGTATACCCCACCTAGAGATTTTTTCTGTTTTTGATTTTTGTCATGTAGACATTGTTTTACGTTGTCAGACAAAAAGATCAAACAAAAAGGCAAATATGACCTGAGTAAATGTAGACGATTTGTTAATTTAATATTGGAAAAAAGACAATTCTCAACAGCCTATGAAAACATATTAAACCTAAATTAACTGTTTATATATTTTTTTTTTCATTTCAGTAACCACATCCAGGCCTGTTTACTTCTATTTTGTACTGGTCTGACGACAAGAAGTAGTCTTGCATCCAGTTACATCACATGTAATAAGGGGTGTGGTTGCCTAGTGGTTAGAGCACAGAGCTTCGGTCCTAGAGATTCTGAGTTCAACTCCCACAAGCTGCCATTCTGGGTCCCTGAGCAAGACCCTTAACCCCCAATTGCGCCGCACATTGGCAGCCCACTGCTCCCCAAGGGGATGGGTTAAGATGCAGAAGTGAATTTCTCTATTGTGAGATCAATAAAGTTCAATTATTATTAAACAACGTCTACCCACATGTCAAGCAGGGCGGTAGTAGTGTGATGATCTGGGACTGTTGTGCTGCCTCAGGACTCTGATTTATGGAATTCTGCTCCCTACCAGCAGATCTTGGTGAATAATCAGTTTGTGACCTAATGACCAAGCAAACTTTAGGTCAAACCATGGGTGGACAGCACAGTGCAGTCCCTGCTGAAGGCCAGAGATGCAGCATTTAGATAAGGAGTCAGAGTGGCCTACAGCAGGACTAGAAGTGAGTTGCAAAAAAGGCATCCAGAAGGCAAAGCACAGATACAAGCAGCACATCGACGACCACTTCAGCAGCAAAAGCCCACGCAACACATGTAGATAAATCAGGACTATCACGGACTAGAGCGCAGTGACCAGCAGCTCAGCAATGACCCAGCTCTCCACAACACCTTAAACAGATTATTCATGTGCTTCGACTTTCCAAGCAGCAGGAAGTCTGAACATCTTCCAAAGGCCAAAGATGCAACATCAGCCCCTTGTCCTGCAGCTGCACCGAGAGGCCTCCTCCTTAAAGAAGGTTAGCACCAACAAGGCTGCAGGTCCAGACATGGTGTGAGGTTGGATGCTAAAAACATGTGCTAACCAACTAGCAGAGGTCTTTCTGGACATCTTTAATCTCTCCCTGTAGCGCTCCATGGTCCCTGCCTGCCTGAAATCCTCCATCATCGTGCCTGTTCCCAAAAGAAAAAAACATCACCTGCCTCAATGACTACTGTCCTGTTGCTCTGACCCCGATGCTCAACACTGGACACTGTGTCCTCAGCCCTGCTATCTTCACCCACGTATATCACCCACCATATCCTACAATGATGAGACTCACTACAGAGAGGATGTCTGCAATCTGACACAGTGGTGCATCAGGAACAACCTCCCCATGAATACCAGCAAGACCAAAGAGGTCATAGTGGACTTTGGAATGTCCGGGAAGACTGAACATGCCCCGCAGTGCATACAGGGGGATGTTCTCCTGGACTGTGAAGGCTTATTGCACAACAAATAAGTTTGTTGAGTGATTAATTAATGTAACAACACAGTAATTCACATTGAATCTAAAGACTATTTGCACACCTTAAGCTTCTTTCTCAGGAAGCGGGTTGGGCAGCGCAATCATGTACCATACAATTCAGACTATAAGTCACTCTGAAATATAAGTCGCATCAGTCAGAAAATGTGTCATAAAGAGGAAAAAAAACAGATACAAGTCACACCGGACTATGAGTGGCATTTATTTAGAAATTTATATCACACAATCCAAGATTAAAAACTGACATTTAACCTGGTAAAACAACTTATCCAATTACACAATTGTCTGCATCCACAATTGGCTGAATGATTTGAAACATACCTAGTAGGTTGAATGGGGTAAATTAGCACAACAGGCCAGCAACTCCACCCAGGATGGTTCATGTCAGCACATTTCAGTGTAAGAGGCCATTACGCTGAAAGTTGTCAACATTAGGTTGAAATTAAACAGTGAGCATAACGTTGCTACATGATAAGCTAATAGTATGACACTGATGTTTGAGCGCAGCATAACTGTTACGTGCATCAGAGAAACTGTAAAGCACCTGGATAACAGACCTGTAAGCTAGCTGTTAGCTTCACGGACAGCCTAATAACAGAGTTCTGCTGCGGTCTGGTTCCTTCGAGCTGCACCACACAACGCTGTGCTGCGTGAATACATGCTAAAACAGTGAATCAGAATCAGAAATCAGAATCGCAAATACTTTAATAATCCCAGAGGGAAATTACAGAAACAACATACAAAAATGTGTTCAGTCTTTGTTGTCTATACGTTAATGTTTCAATAATTTTTTTAAGTGGTACAAGAGCAGCATATAGCTTCCACAAGCCTAGAGAGCCATCTTGTGGCTACAGACGGTAATGTTTACTACTTGGTTCATGTTGCTCAGTATGATTTACCATTCAAAATCGATATAAGTCGCAACAGACTATAAGTCACAGGATCAGCCAAACTTAGAAAAAAAGTGCAATTTATAGTCTATGTGAACTGTATATATATATATATATATATATATATATATATATATATATATATATATATATATATATATATATATATTTATTAGGGCTGGGCAACGATTAAAATATTTAATCGCGATTAATCGCATTGTATTTACAAACTCCAAGAATGAATTCAAAAGTAGTGTAAAGAGCACTTTTATTTTAGTGTTCTGCTGCCATATGAACAAAAGTGTTGTAACATTTGTAGCACTTATCAGTAACACATATTTAGTGTTAAGCTCAACTTAAACATGTAAAACAAAAAATAGCAATAATAATAAATTAAAGCTTATTGCCACTGACAGGGAATTCTCTTTATGGGGAAAAAAATCTACCAAAAACAGGCAATTTCTGAGGTAACCGCAGGGAGCAGCATTACCATTTTATGTTCAATACCAAAGTTTAACTTGGCAGTGGTTACAACTAACTTGTTTCTGTCATATTCAATGCTGGAAGAACTTTAAACTGAAATGCTTGCTAACTCGATATGCTTGCGTTTATTTGACGTTGACACGTGTTTTTTTGTTGTTGCTTTCTCGCGTGCATATAGTGAATGGCAGGGGAAAAACAGGCAAAAACACATGGATACTTTGAAACGACAAGCGACTTCACCGACGGTGTCGATGCAGACCCCCCCCCGCTCCGCTCCGCACAGCACAACACTTTTTCCGTTCGCCAACTCACCGCCTCGCCTAAGCAAATTCCTGCGGGAAACACCGCCTTCCGCATGTGGGCTTTGTTTTTTTTCCGGCCAGCATCTTTCTTCCTCTGAATCCGAGGTTTGGCTGACAGCGAGGTTATTGGCGCATTATCGCCACCTACTGTTCTGATTCAAACCCCTACACCGCAGCAACAGACCTTCACAAAATAAAAGCATGTGAGCAACATGCGTTAATGCGCGTTAAAGAAAATATCGCCGTTAATAGTCTAATGAGTTAATGCGAAATTAATGCGTTAACTTGCCCAGCCCTAATATATATGTGTGTGTGTGTGTGTGTGTGTGTGTGTGTGTGTGTGTGTGTGTGTGTGTGTGTGTGTGTGTGTGTGTGTGTGTGTGTGTGTGTGTGTGTAAAAACTGTATGGAAATATTATGCCTTGTTGTGTCTGTGTGTTTTATGTAAACTGTGTGCATCCTGAACAAGTCTGTCTCAAAAGAATTTCACTATGGTAATACATGGTGACAGTAAAGATTCTTGATTTTTTTTTTTAACTTGGGTTATGCAGCTGGTCAAAATTGTACTTTTGAAGTGGCCTAATCAAATTCTAGTATGGCATTAAATTAAAATGCAGTTGTATTACCTAAAACATCGTGGTGTAAAAAACATAAAATGAGGATGAATAAAAAAGGATTCTGTGAAGAACTGTGGGCCAAAAGTCTTCCACGACAATATAAGAATTACAGTCATCACATATACTTGATAACAGTTGTTTCTATCAAAGGTCACACAACCAGTTATTGGGTTTAGTGGCCAGTTTCATTTTACTAAGGGGCATTTTTTTTTGGTTAGCTTTTTGCCTCAAAATACAAATCATTTGAAAACTGCTTTTCAGATTTACTCATTGAAGTCACATAATCATTATCTAACATAAAAATGTGTTTGATCTGAAACATTTAAGTAGGACAAAAAATAAAATAAAAGGAGAAATGTGGAAAGAGCCCAAATATTATTTTTCATACAACTGTAATACACATACTCTGACAATTTATAAAAGCGTTGCCTTGATGTTTTTTACCTATTATATAATAGGTTACATTTTACAAAAACAAGGCCTTCTGTGAAGCTAAGCCAGCAAGGATTCCCTCTCTGATTAGAATTTCTGTTTTATTTATTTATTTTTCTCTTTTTACTGGTTTATTTCCTCCAGATAAATCCAAACTTTTTCATCCAAGCCTCCACCCACAATTTGTTTAGCAGAAAGCTAAAAAAGCAAAACAGCTTAAAGTGATAAATATACCATTCCAGACTTAGTTATGGTCCAACACCAACTAAATGCAGCAGAGAATGTTACAAAGGCAAATGCCAGCACCATTTTTAAATATTTATGTAATTCTGAACCTCATGGGAGACACAAGGGAAGATCATTCAAGAGGAAATGTGTATATGTCACAGGATAAGTGACTGCGGAAGACCTCCAGGACCTTTGACATAAGCATAAATTTAATTTCATGTTCTACCTGCTCATTTTGTGATATAAACCGAGTAAAATCCTTAGCTTTTATTCATAAACTGTGATTAACACTGGGCCCAATGCAGTTCCTGTAGCAGCAGGATACAGCTAACTTCCCCATTACCAAAGGAAGTCATTTATGCCCCTGCTCTCCTTTTGATCTGTCAGACTTATGATGAAAAGAATGGTAGAGCCTCAGTCTATAGGGATCCTCTGCCTTTGAGACTCAACAGCTTGACTCATTTCATTACTGTCATGAATTAAAGATCCTCAATCTCGTTTTTTTTTTTAAGTTCACGTGGAAATGATCTGCCGTTAGTTAATTTATAGTCGCTCATTGTGCAAGGCCTCCACCGTCAGAGCTCCCTTTGGCAATTTACCTGTGTCCTTTTCACTTGCTCCCTCGTGTCTTTGTGATATATAATAGCAGAATAAAAGGAGTAGGCCTACTCACAAGCATTTTATTTGATGTTCCAGGAGGCAGTAATCAGCTGTGCTGCACCCCCTCAACTTCCTGGCACATGGAAGCATCTTATCCAGGCATAAAATTAGTATATATTTTTTTTAAATATATTTAGGAGGGATTAATTATCTGAGAATGTCTTGTTGTAATACTGTCAACGATGTTGCTTTGACTTAATTAGGATCTTTCTTATGTATGCAAAGCATGCTCTTATTCTGTCGAGTTCAGTTTCTGTTAGAAGAGTTGCTTATCACCAAACACGCTTCCAGAACTGGGTTACTGTTGTATTGTCAGGCAGCCTGCGCAAGACGAAGATGGTAATATTAAAAAGGTGCTGCGAATAAAATGTTAAGTAAGGAGAGGGCGCACACACAGGTATATGCTTTATGTTCTCTTCCACATCATTTTGTTTACTCCACTTAATCGTATCCCATCTCTTTACTATAACTGTATAGCCTCTGACATGCTTCAAAAGCAGAATTATACAACAGGGTGACAGGAGTACGCACATGCATGTGTTTACCCAGCCTGGCGCGTATGGACATATCAGGAGAGACGGAGATAACCACAAAAGGTGACAGCATCTCCTTTTGTGCGGGGTGACCTCGTTCTCAGCGGGTTGCTGTGGCGGCCTTGGCCCATGTCTCTACAGGCCATCTGGCCGGCTCATCCCTGCTGTGAGCGAATACCAGACGAGCGGCTCGCTGACATATTCTGATGGTGTGATTCAACATTGGTGGTTGTTGTAAGCTTGGGATTAGCCTACTGTATACCCCCTATTTCACTTGACTAAACCACCCACCTGGCAGTGGTTTCCATTCACCTGCTCGCAGTGGTAATCTTTTGGTTATTATCTGTCTCAATCTACAAAGTGTACTGTGATTATTGCAAGGACCTGATCCGGTGCCAGGCATAAAGAGCCTTAAAAACATTCAGCAACCCTCAACTGTTTCACATTGCAACCTCAAACTTCAGTATTTAACTCAAGATTTTAATTGATAAATATTTTTTATATATTAAATATCTAAATGAAATTCCTAAAGAGTTCAATAAAAATCTGAAAAGTGTGGCATGCATTTTAATTTACCCACATTTGATTTGATCCCCCTAAATGACATATGCATCAACCAATTGGCTCAGCAGCTCTTCTCTGAAGTCCTTAGAGAATTGTTGGAGAACATTAGTAAACAAACAGCATCAAGGGGCGACTGTGGCTTGATGAGTTGATTAGTCGTCTTGCAATGAGAAGGTTGTGGGTTGGATACCAGCTTCCCCTTGTCACATGTCGATGCGCCCCTGGGCAAGGCACTTAACCCCAAGTTGCCTACCAAGCTGCGTCTTGGTGTATGAATGTGTGCACATTAGTGAGAGCGATTGGGTCAATGTTGCTAAAGTGTACAGCGCTTTGGGTGGTCAGCATGACTGGAAAAGCGCTATATAAGTTCAGTCCATTTACCATCATGAAGACCAAGGATACCCCTAGATGGCTAGAGATAAAGTTATGGAAAAGTAGGGGTACGTTTTAAAACATTGATATTTTGTGTGTGTCCTGTCGGGCAATGTGGCAATAAGAATTGTTGTCTTAATGCCAAAAAGAGCCAACAGATTTTACTTTCACAAGTGCTTTCGCCATTATGCTCCACTTCATTTATATGTGCAAAAAGCTTTATTAGAATTCATGCTGGGACTATTTCATGTTAAATGGACACAGAAATGGTAGAAGAGGAAAAAAACAAGATAAACAGATGTGACAAAATTCTATTAGTGAGAAAGAAGAAGGTGGAGAGGAAAAGGATAGAGCAATATAACATCCTCTCAGTCTGCTTCTACACCTGCAAATAGAGATATAAAAATAACAGCAAAACCAGCCGATAAAGTATTACAGGTATAAACAACCAACGCCTTGATACCATCACTGAAGAATATACAGTATTAATTAATATGAAATATATAAAGTGACAGCTAAAGATAATAACAGGGGTTTTCTGTAAATAAGTTAATCTGTAAGCGCCTGAATCGATGCACCTGTAGGTGTTTGGGAGAGTGCACTTGTGTATGTAAGGTTTATCCATAAGGAAAATGCTCAGCAGTGGATGTGAGGAGCCAAAGACCCACCCAGCAGAGCACTGAGGCAGACACCTGGGGAACCAGAACCCCAGGTGCCTGAAGGGATCTTCAGAGCAAAGGTTCCCAAAAGGAAACAACACAGGGAAAGCAGCCTCTTCCACCTGAGGGAAGAGGAGAAATGGGCCCCAGGAAACCCCCCAACAGCCACAACGCTGAAGCCCCCGGGAGCCGGGGGGACGAGCCTGTGGGCAGCCAGCTATATATATATATATATATATATATATATATATATATATATATATATATATAGATATATATATATATATATAGATATAGATATATATAGATAGATAGATAGATATGTAAGATAAAATTTACCCAAGGACTGGACTCTGTGGTACTCCAGTAAGTGCATAGAGAGTAACACAAACAAACTGGAACCTGTCAGACAAATATGATCTAAATATTTGTAGCAAGAGCATGTTTGAGCCTCTGTATGAGAATATTGGCTGTACTGTATCTACACTAAGTTTAGATATAGTCTTTCACATACAGACCATATCATGGTCAGGTTTTCTATTTTTTTTATTGTGATTTAATCTAGATAATAGCAATATTTGACATGGCAATATGACAAATATTGACAGAATCAATTAGATGGAAATCTAACAATACCAACAGATTCCTGGTTCTGAAGAAGATTGGTACATATATTGTAATCTGATCGCTGTCCATGGCAGAATCCGTCCTGGATGGTGTTCGGTGGAGACAAACTGTGGCTCAGCCTTGCAACTGAAATGCATCTTGAATGTTTCACAATATGTCTAAAGCTGATCAGTGTGATTTTTTGTGATGTCATCAATTCAAATACACACTAAGCAGAATAAGCTAAAGAATGAAACAAAACAACAGAAAAACCAACAAAAAAAGCAACAAAAACAAAATAGTAATTCCTTTATGAAGTTTTCCTCCAGTGGAAAGGCATACTTTATCAGCTAGTAGTATTTCTCATTGTCAGTCTACATTTGTTAGGGGACATTATACACAGATAAGTAATATCATTCAAAAAACAAGACAAAAACATCATCTCATCTAATATTTCTCTGCTGGAAACTAAAAACCCATGTTAATCAATTGTAGTCTTTCAGACACTGTGGGTGACATCTATAGTTCCTGCACAGTTTGAGGAAAAAAACGCGTTATTTTAATATGTGCCAGTAGGGGGCGTGTAACACCTAAAGATAACCATCCAGTATTAAGACCCCAATCCTCATGGGTTTGAGCAAGGCCCATGCAGCATTAGATGCAGACCCGATGAGCGCAGCTAAATTAGTCTGTGGTACAATCAGCAGTGGCAGTGCGGCTGGGCTGTTTAACATCCAATCACTTAGTAAAAGTCATCACTAATGTATGCAAAATAAATGAAGGGTTCTGTGCATCCAGCAGGAGAAATCGTGATTACCGGGGAAATGCAGAAGGAGCCTGTTATACACAAACACGTTAATCAAAAATAAAGTTTATCCTGTCTAGGTAATCAGACAGGATGGAAATCTGTTTTCTTCTGATGGTGAAGGGGGAACTTCGCGAAGACGTGAGAGCGGGAGCGTCACGGGGAGGAAGCTCAGGTCCCAGCATTAGGGTTGGCACTGTGCCTCTATTTTAGGGCTTATTTTTCTATGCATGTTGTGCGCCTGGCCGAGTCCGATACAAATAGATTCGCCGCACGTCACCGTGCTCCACACCACCAACCCCAAACCCCTGCGCATAAAACATTCATCAGAGCGAAAGCACGGCGCTGCAAGAAATGTCATTAGGTCTGCGAGTCCCCCCTCTCCTGTAAAATCTTTAAATTTTACCACTTTCTATTAATAGCCTAAATGCGGGCACCGTGGATCGCTGACGGGAAAGAGCCTGGAGACATTTTTGCCATTATAAATATTCAAACTTTTCTTTTTGAATAAAAAAAGGGGGTATATTTTCTTTTGTACCGTGACACAGAGCCATAAAAGATTCATCCTTTGCTCTCCCCATCTCTTTCTGTCTCCTTTTTTTTTTTCTCCGCCAGACGCACCTCGCCGCCCCGCCCTTATCTCCTCCCCGCCCCGGTGAACGCACACTGATGCGCACCAGTGCGGCCGTCGTCCACGCTCACGCCGCACACTTTTCTCTGTGCACTTGGAAAATATACAGTGACAAAAAAAAAAAGGAAACAGTTGTTCGAACTGGATGTGTCCTGCGATTACAAAATATGGATTCATTTTGTCCTCCACAACTGCGATAACACTTTGAGCTCTTTTTTTTCTTCTTCTTCTTTTATTGTTGTTATTCCAGAGCTGTCTGCTCGTCCCACATTTTCGGGGAGGTGTCGAGTCTGCTGATCTAAATTTGGATGTTTACTGCTGACTTTTTCCTGAAATCCTCATCCACATGACTGAGCCAGGGTACGAGCAGAGACGTGGCTCCCCACCTGGGAAGACCTACGGCTAAAGTTTGAAGGCTGCGAAGCTGATCGTTTTCTCGCCCACCACCACCTTTACTTGCTGGGATTTGCAATCACCCCATAAATCGCACTAAATAGCGGATATCTGATCTATCTCTGCGCACGACCGGGAGTCGTTCGACTTGGATTTATAGTGCTCCCGGATTTCACCCCCATCTAAACCATGAGGACCGTCGTTTTTGATGGTAAGTGAAGAGTAAGTTCTCTCGTTAATTCGAAAGATTTCGATGGGTTTGCGCGCACCGCGTCGGTGCCGTGTGACAGAACAGCGAGATAAATAAAACCAGCTGCTCTTATTGGAGTTTACTTCGCTGTGTTTGAGTCAAACTGGTACCTGATAGATGGCTGATACTGTCAAAAACACCTCTAATTTGCATTGTGACAACATATGCATATGTATATTTTATATAATAGCACAGTAATGCGTCAATTTTAGTTGACGCGAAGCAGATGCGTACGACCTTGACTAATTTAGTTAGAATTCTGAAAAGCAGGAGCCTCTCCGTTGTTACTCTAAATAAATAAACCAGACAGTATGCTGCTCTGTTTATGCTGGCCAATTTCTCAACTTAACCCCGGCATCCGCTTTAGCCTTTTTTTTTTCTCCCCTTTTGATGGAGGCTGCAGATGGTCCGCTTGGCGGCTCAGTAGCACCACATCCCTCTCCAGCTTCTTGGCTTATAATTAGTGTTTTTGTGGCATCGTTCCTCTCAGGGTGCCGCCAAAGTGACGGGAACTGGGCCGCGCGGCTTTTGGACCGAACCTGGAGGTGCTTTAATGAGAGCACGGACGCGATCCCGTTCCCGCCAGAAATGGTTAAGAATTTAATCCCTGGCAGGGGGCCAGATTGTTGGCAAGGAAAGGATATTTGTGTGTGTGTGTGTGTGTGTGTGTGTGTGTGTGTGTGTGTGTGTGTGTGTGTGTGTGTGCGTGCGTGTGTGTGCGTGCGCGCGTAAGTGGCTTGAGAGCGCGCACAGTTGCGCGCGGAGGAAGGAGAGATCGAAGAGGAAGGATGAAGAAGCACCTGGCGTGCTTGTCTTCTGGCACCTGCCTGCACCCAAGCCTACTTTTGTGTGCAAAAAGCTTATGTTTAATGCAGTGAAGAGATAATAACATGGGCATGGCGAGTGCTGCCTGACAAGGAGCACCATGAGATAACTACGAGTGCGCGTGTGTGCGCAGTTTACGCCGCCTCTCCTGGACCTTTTCCTGCAAAATCCTCCACCTGACAGACGTGAGAATCAAAGCCCAGTCCTAATGTGGTGGAACAAACGTTTTTGCTTTAGGGTATAGGGTTGGGACTAAAGTGTAAATCAAAGAGATCAGCTCGAATTTACTGAAATAAATGGAATTCAATAACATTCAAATAAGAGCAGAAATGCAAAGTTATGCCTGTGCACTTGTTTGTGTTACCTTTTCAGGAGATGTGCTGGGAATTTCGTCCTACACCATTTCATACCTTTTTTGGTTGTTTCACAGTGACTTTTTCCAGGTACAAAATGGAGCAGTCTAGTACAGGTTGTTTTGTACTGAAGCTGCCAAGAGGATAGCAATCATCAAGTCATTTTCTGTAACCTATTGGTAGTCTACTGCATGGGAATGTGGTTATGTTAATCTAATATATAATATCTACAAACAGGAGGCCATTTATTGTTATTTTAATCAGATCAAATATTCAACCACTTATAGGAGCCAACAGGCCTAGATAGGGACTTACACCAAAATAAAGGGGAATAAAATGTAGTACAACATTTTCAGACAACATACAGTATGTGAGAACTAAGCATTTTATGTTAATCTAATTCAACTCCATAAATAGACCCTTCTTATAAATGCTTCACTACAACAGACTAAATGTTATGACCTAGGTATATGGATAAAAGTATTTGTTCACAGGTTTGTAGAACGGTATGAAAAGTACACAATTGGGGTACAAATTGATAGAAGGGCAAATTGACTAATTGTAATGATACTGTAAGGGAATGTTGTTATGTTCTCACATAATAATGCAGTCAGGAACCTATTCACGGTTGTTTTGGTTTGAGCGAGGATTCTGATTTGTCACATCTCATAACAACCAGTTGGCCCCTAGGGGATGAGAACCACCATAAATGGAAATATGGTGTAATTAAGAATTCTCAGGAAAAAAAAAAACATATTTATCTCTATAAATCATAACAAATTGACTAGCCAGAAGCCTAGTCTGATATGTAATGATTTAGGTACACAGAATCAAAATGGTTTATTTACAGTTACAAATTTGAACAAAAAAAATATATAAAATGGCAGTCCGAAGGGACGAAATGGGAATACAATTGAGAATGGTGCAAAGTAACCATGAGCCTTTTAGGATATTTTCCTTTTCGGTACCAAAGTTAGAGTTTGAGTTAGTGTTAGCCATGTTATTATTATTCAAATAAAATAGTAGTCAACACAATATGTTAGTAATAACTGAAATAGAAACTTGCATCTAAGTGTTATCAAGCTCTAGTTTATGTTGCCTCTGTAGGATTTTTTTATATAATCACCAACATTCCTAAGACCAATCACCACTTGGACTAAAGCCAAGTTTAAAGCTAATGGGAAATAATTTAGGGGGTAAAATATTAGGGCTAGGATATTAAATAAGCTTAGGTTAAGGGTTAAGGGATTTAGTAAGTACTCATAACGATTATGTGTAAAGGTTGGGAGTAGGCATTGACCTTAGACCATGCTGACAAGCACATTCATACTACTTTTGGATCTGTAAAAGTACAGCTTTCCACTCAGAAATATACGGTTTTCCCTACGGGAGCAACAATGGGCTGGTTTGTACACCAGCTACTTCAAGAAGAAGAAGAAACTAACCTAAACTAAAGATTAAAGCTTTTCTTTTAACAAAAAAAAGCACCAGACTGTATTTCTCTTCTTCCACTCATGATCTTACCCGTGGTTTTCTTTAACGGTTGTGTATTTGGTACCATCCTGTAAATTGGTAGCATTATAGTTGCTGTTGGCATTCATAGAGTGCTCAAAGAGTCAAGGCTGCACGCAAACATCCATGGAGAGTCCTGGAAAACCCTAGTGGGCAAGCGCAGATGACAAATTTTAGCGCAGGGAGGTAAGAATCTGGACCTAGGTTAGGGATGGAGTCAACCAAATTAATGGAATGGCACATCCTGATTAGGATAGAAATATAAAGGTGTGTGTTGTGTATACCAACTAGTTTGCAAAATTAGCACGCGTAAAAATCCAGTTGCCAGCTGACACATACACTCTCTCTCTCTCTCTCTCTCTCACTCTCTCTCTCTCTCTCTCTCTCTCTCTCTCTCTCTCTCTCTCTCTCTCTCTCTCTCTCTCTCATAGAGCTTATGCAACATGCTGTACGCACTTTATCTTCCTCACGATGTTCATTACTTGGCTAAAATTGAAGGATTAACGTAAGAAAGCCGTAGATTATGGCGGACCAACAGACTAACTCTGCATCTCACAGCGAGGAGAATCAAAGAGCCACATCTGCTTGTGTATTCTCTTTGATATGTCACAGAGTGATGCAAATTCAAGTGCACATCCCATCACTGTGCAAAGAATGGCTCTGGGTCCCTCAAACCCTCTAGGCAAGTTTTCATCATCCAACTGCTGTTGTTGTGATTTAGCACCAGCCTACTGACACACACCTATGTCTGATTCCTTTTTTTTTATTCCGGATACAATTATAATTGGTATCCATCTCTCGGGCTCCTGATTTGGCTGAGAAAATATGGCCTGTCGTGTTTAAAGTGTCAGGGTGAGGAGGGACTTTAATTTACACTCTTTTTCACCCAGTCAGCATATGATCAAATGCCTCTGTGGGAAAGCTGTTGCTCGGGGGTGCCATTGCTCCCTGTCTACTGCCAAGCAAAGCCAATAAAGTGCAAATGAATGGATAAAACCATTATGGTGGAACTGAATGCTTTCTCTTCAGAAGTCTTAAACCACAATACAATGAGGGGGTTTTATGTCAAATTAGTACCTTTTCCCCCCCCCCTTCCTCCACAAAAACTCTCTGGCTGGTGAAAAACAGGCCACAAGATGGATGTAGAGCACATTAGAGTGTTAGTGGAAAGGTTGTTTGCGAAAAGAGAGAAAGAGGCCAAGAAAAATGACTGATTTGCATGAGGGGTATTAGATGAGATCAAACACCCAAGTCGTAACTTCAAAATGAGACAAGACATCTCAAACCTCTTGAAAGGGGATGTAAAATTGATCCATCTTAGTGCTTGTATGGATGTTTACACAAGCACAGGAGGGGGGCTACCAGGATCATTTGTTTGTGCGTGTAACGCTCTGTGAGTTATGGGGAGGTCTGAAGAAGGTGCTGGCAGTAAAATGGGGAAAAAAAGACAGAAATATATTTTCCAACTAAGGTGTCTATTATCAGGATGCTCCAGTATGCTGCAACAATACAAGGGAAAGATTGGCTGCTACTTTGGGAACGCAGCTTACATTAATTTTTCACAATTCTCTGTAATCAGCCAATACGACCAATGAGCAGACCACAGTTCTGAACAATAGAGACAGTCTGCAGGGGTTGTAGAAATTTAATGCGGCACACTAGACTGGAATATAGGTATTTGGGAAGAATGGTGATCGCTGCAGAAGAGACGCTGACTGTTCCAGCTAAGCTTTGGGTTTTTCAGCATTTATTCTCAACTCTTCAGTCTGATTGTCCCTTTCGGTTTCCTAGGATTTTAAACTTCTGGTTCTAAAATTTTAATCAGTCTGGCAGCTATATTTCATTAAAATCATTAAAAAAAAATGTTTTTCCCCCGAATAATATATTTATATAATCATAGTCACCCATGTTGCATCAGAATGTTACCACAGTTGCTCAAGGACAAACATCAGCTTTTTTTTGTGCCATCCCCATAGGTTTTCAATGTGCTTACAAGTGGAAGGGCAAACTGTACCTATGCTTTTGATCACAACCTGCCAAAACGATGTTACTTAACATTTAACAGTTAATGACAACACCTGGACTTCATCTGTCAAGGGCTGAGAAGCCCAAATAACTGATAAAACCATTAATATTTTGAGCGTTTAAATAGGTCATAGTTAATTTTTTTCTGGTAATCCATGTTTTGTCTTAGATGTGCAACAGTAGCTCTTTGGAAATCCCTCTGAGGAAAGAGATCATGAAACATCAGATCTGGTGAAAGTTTTTTTTTTTGACAGAAGGAAAATGGTGAACTCTCAAGAACAGGTCTCGAGTTTAGTCCGGTTCAGTTCAATTCACTTTATACAGTACAAATTGTTGACAAACAAATCTAATGTACATACAGAAGTGTACAGTAAAATCAACACTATTACGCGTAGACAGATTTATGTCCAATTAAGAACATTTCAATTTGATCCTAGTTATAATGCAGTGCAGTCTAATTCTGTTCATTATTGCCAGCTAAGTGAGCCAAACAAATAGAATCGAGCCATTGACTTTGCAGCAATCCCTCATACTGAGCAAGCATGTGGCATTGCTGCCCTACTGGCCTTCTTTTCCCTGTTCAGAGGTGCATCTGAGAGCAACACATTTTGGTGCGGTCTCTAGGTCTAACAAGGCACTTCAGTGTCTAAAAAAATGTGTTGCTGTGAGGACCGTACATTTTCCATTTCTTTTTTTTTTTTTGTAGATTCAGGCCACGTTTTGTGTGTACACAAGCTTTAAAATTGTGGCTCCAGCACCATTTCCTGGTATGTTAACCTGCCTATGTATAAGAACCAACACTCTTCTTCAGTCTCTTAGGGGCTGCACACTAAGATTGAATCACAGTGAAGAAGTGAAATATAGGCTATGTTCCCACTACGTCTTAATGCTCAATTACTGTATTTTCCTGTAATCGGATTTTTTTTTGAGGTCGTTCCCATTACTTTTAAAATGGTGCCTATGTCTGACTCCAGTGTGAACTGTCTACGGCTCCAATCTGACCCACATATGCAAAAGACCAATATCAATATCAATGACTTCACGCAGGCCACTTTGGTCCAGCAAACATGGAAGAAATAGGTTTTATGGATGCTGAGGGGCAAAATGAGACTCTGGCACTTTACAAAGTTTTGGGTCTGTTTGGCTGCGGAGATGCGGCTAGGACTGATGGGGCAGGGATTTTAACAACTTCACAGAGACAGAGTTCATTCATAACTTTAGGAAGTTGAGGCCAACTTTTAAAAATATATATCCAGGACACTTGCCACAATCATTTTTATTGCTTTGCAATGAGGGCATATTACGACGCGCTGTCCCCTGTTAAAATGCAATACAATGGACTGTGACGAGTGGAAACCTCTTTGGCAATGCAAAGTCCTCCATGTGTAGAATTGTACACACATTTTTTTCAGGGCCATGAGCTACGTCCCTCATCCAGACGGTACCTATACAAGCCATCTTGAGTAGAACCTTTGCTGCATATGTTGATGAGGTCTAAAGTCTCGCTGTCACCCCCATCAAGCAGTGCTGTGGCAGCAGTCAGCTGCCATCTGTCTTGCTAACGCTAACTGCTATCACTTCCAGCTGCTGCTGGCACGAAGTTGTGACACGTGTTGATCGAAAGTGACGTCAAAGACGCATTGAATTCGCCTTGGTGGTTCCCACTGGAGTCGCATTCAAAAAGATCAGATATGAATCGGTTACAGTACCACATGTGAAAGTGGCTCAAATCTGACTTGATAAGAGCAGGATTTAGACCAGATCTGAGCGTCTCCACTGGTTCTAAAATGTCTGACCTGGTCAATTGACCTGCATAGAAATCTTATTTGGGCCAGATTTGCCTGCAGTGGGCAAGGGCCATAAGGTCTTCCTCAAAAGTTACTGTGTGGTCCACAACACAATTTCCATACATAAAGACAGCAACGTTTGCTCCAGACAGAGCAGATGTTCCCACTTGGTTACATACAATATGTCTATAAAATGGAACTAATTTTGTTACAGAAACATAAATGGTGCTCTTTCTTATTTTTCACAAGTCAGGGAACTAGTTTACCAATTTGACCTGTTAAACCAAACCTATCTAAAAACAGCCATAGGTATGTGTGAAAAAAGTTTTAATTCCATTAATGTATGAAATGTTATGTCCATCACATAGTTGGAATAAAATTACAGGGAGCTGTTAAATGCAAATAAGAAGATTTAGTTCTTGCATTGCAGTTATTTGGGTGCAAATATGGTGGCGATGTTTCTCTTTTTCCTTTGGTTATTTATTTTACACAAAAATCACAATTAAGTGTCAAAGATTGCTCAAACCAAAGTGCCCCAAATAAAATCTCACTCAGAAGTCCACCACATAAGTGATGGACCAATACTAACTAAAAGATTCAATAGCACAATTTTCTCACTTCATTCATTTTAGATTTCTGACTTATTTATATTAAAAAGTCTTCATCTGACAGTCATTGCTTAACTTTTTTGTCCGAAAATGACAAATTTTCCAGAAATTATTTTTAAACCACGTAAAATCTACTTAAATGGACATAGTTGTCCAAACTCAAATGTTAACAACGATTGATTATATCTTTAGAGGCCTTGTCAGGTAGAACCCATTTCAAAGTTGTTTTTTTCCGAATTAAGTTACTTTTTTATGGAAAATCTAAAAGATAGAACATGCCTAGATGTATAATACTGTATTATTTAGGAATGCAAAAAAATAATGGAATTATGATTAATTGTTGATTAATGATTATTAGAATAAAGTTTGTTCCATCTGATTCATTGATAACGTTCACTTAGACAAATCTTTATTTTAGTGTTGTAGTATTGCTAACATTTTTCTTAGTCTTAGCTTTCCATTAATATCACATAATACAGCTTTATATAAGCAGCCAGCTTCTGTCTCTCTCAAACTATCTCTTATTTATCCATCTTTCTCTTTTTGTATGTTTCTGTCTTGCTCATTTATCTTTATGCATGGTTATATTTTGAAGGCTGTATCGGCTTTTTTTCCTTCTTACTAGTTAATTGAATGAAAATCTCGTTAAAATCTAGATCTAACAGATTTTAGAATATTTTGGAGCTTAACTTTATTCAATTTTCATATTATTACATTTGGGATCTGTGTTATCCATTCATGGATAGATAATGTTCATTATTTTCCATTATACATATAAGGTACATACAACAACATTTCGCAGCTCAGATGGAGGGCTAGCCTGAGCTGCTGCGACTGAGTGCGCCGCCACAAATGGCTGACCTGACCAGCATGTCTTTAGTGGTAGGGGAACCCAGATATTGCAGCGAGCGTAATCTGCAGCGCATTTTGAAAAGCAGAGCCAGCGCTTTCTATCAGCCATGCTTTGTTGACCGGACCAGTGGCTTCTGACGTCATCCCTCTCTTCTGCGTGCAATGCTGTGTTCATGTTCCGCATGGAAAATCGCCCACTCTTTACTTCCTCAGTGTCACAGTGATGCGTTTGGGTATCGGAACATGGTACCGTTTGATTTTATGTGAATCGGTACCTGGTCGTACTGACGGGATTCGGTTGGTACCGGTATAAGTACCAAATTTGGTACCCGTCCCTACTCTGAGCTGAAAGTAGAGGAGCGACGACTCAGCTTAGGAGAAGCATTAAAGGCTCCCACACACCTGGGTGTCCTGTGCACAAACCATGAGCCGCATGGACTCTCGGCCGACAGTTTACCCTTGATAGCTGAGTACACTTATTGGCCTAAATTCTTTTGACAAATTCCTACATTTCCCGAAGCAGCTCAGTGTCAGCTTCGTGCCACATAGAAAACAGTTCAGTGTGAAGACTTCTTACCTCTGAGCAGTTTATAGTGTGACCCCGCGTTCACGCTCGTAAATCTGAGCTCTGCGCGTACCTGTGCACAGACTACAGGTAATGGCAGTGGTTTCTCAGTTAGTGATTCTTTATAGGAAAGAAATTAAGTTAAATAATTTCTGGGCCAGCAGATATATTAAAAACAATATAAAAACAAAGAAAGTACTCGTAGTTAGTCACAGCAGTAGCTCTCTAAATTGCTCTTTTCAGAAATATACAAGTACAACAGCTCTGTCGCAATTTTTTATTAAATTGACGTGATCAAGGTAAAATACAATTTTAATGTGCATGAAATTACAAATTCAATTTACTGTAAAAATAAAAGATAAAAAAATACTTAATATATTGGTTACTCCCCCCTCCCCTCCCTGCCCCAAAATATAAAATTAAAGCACAACCACTTTGTTTTCTTGCATGGATGCATCTTTCCCATGTGCAATCGTTTTGTAATAGGCTCATAAAACTGTTGACATTAAATTTAAGCATGTCTGAAGAAGAAAAAAAGTTATATCTTTACAACATTTGCTTTCATCCTGACTGTGTTTGGAGAAGGCTTGGCCAGCAACATAAAGATGCAGAATTAAGCAGTCCTGTCGTATGGCGATGCCTCACACTACTTAAAAATAGCAGCTCTTTTTATGGAACACCAGTAAATGGGAACCCAAGATGAGTAACACATTTTCTTAATTTACATTTAAAATATATGCTGTTGTATATATCCGGGGTCAAGCACATGCATGCGAGAAAACTAAGAATGGTGTGCACAATTATGACAGATTTTATCCATCTTCTTATGGATTTTTCCGTGGTTATAGGATAAAGATGTCAATACTATGTGCTGCAAAGCGAGGGGGTATTAATGCCCCAGTCCCAGGGACAGACAGCTTCAAGCTATCCAGGAGTGGATCAGCTATGTTCACTGCATCCTGATGAGCACACTGCTTGGAGAGCTTCTTTAATTGGCCGCACCCTTGAAGCAGCTCCTATACAGTACAATCACATATACACATTTCAGATCTGGGGGTGTGAAGACAAAGCATATACACATCCTAAGCAACACACGCGGAGAGACACACAGATGCATGCTGGCCTCAGCTATCCTTGGAACCCACCACTCTAGGTTATCCCATTCTTTCAGCCCTACGCCGCTAATCAGCAAGACAGAGGAACTAAGTGGATAAACCAGCAAAATTCCATTTGTTTATACACAGGAAGCTGAGGGGCAAAAATGTAAAGCAGTCAAAGCGGAATATGCTATTCCCCCAGATTGCCAGTCCTTAATCCTCTCTGTGGGTTATTATTGTGCTGTTAGAAAATTTGGAAAGACAACCAACAGAGAACAGGCCGCCCCCCCCCCCCCCCCCTCCCCCTCCCCCACAATCCACACATAAACCCGGCACTTGTTTCCTAATCTGATAAAAGGGAAATAAATGTTAACCCTCATCTTGAAGAGGTTGTTAAACAGGGACAAGAAGATGAATTAGCTCCATGCAGTTTTTGGATAGCGCAAGTGGATTCACTTGGAGTATTTATCTTTATTTTCATAAAAAAAAGCTGCTGGATCATAATCCTTTAAAGGTGCCTGTGCCTACAGAACAGATCAAGTGGCTTAGTAGCTTTGACCCACACAATAAAAAAAAAAAAAAAAAGATGTCCTGACACCGTTTAGGCACAAGTTAAATAAGTCCCTAGCGTAAAGCCAAACGTTTTGAGTGAACCTGCCTTTCCTGATTGTTTCAACATGGCAGCGACATTATGTGGCGTGAGCTTCTGACATGCAATATCAGAAGTGGTTCATTTGTTAAATATAAATCTCATTCTGCAGCTGAGGGAACAGCTTTCAGTTCAGCCTTTCCTTTTATGGTCATTCTCTGAGAATCCTTGAAGCAGTGCCCTCTTTTCTTTTTGTGTATCCTTAAAAGTTGAATGTCATTTCTAATCTTGTTGCAGATTTGGAGGTGTGCAAATAGCTACTGAACGTGGGTGACGCTGATTATACCACATGGGGAGTGACTGATGGCCTAGTAAATTGTTAATTAGGCAGAGAAGAAGCCGCTCTTAAATTAGACCTGTGAATGGATACATTGTTAGCCTTATAAGTCCACCCTTCTTGGCTCCTCCTCGTGCAGGCTGCACTGCCATTCAGATGAAGTAGCTGACTGATCCAGGATTTGAACAGCATTAGAGTCAAGTAAGGATAATAGATAAATGCCAAGCAACTGAAAGACAAACGACATACATTTACATTTTTAGAGACCATCAAAAGTACATTCCAAGTACATTTTAAAACGTATGTATATGACTTAATACAAAGCTATAAATAGCTGCAGCTCAATTTGCCTCTGCCATTTTGTACCTCATTCTATAATTGTGCATCCCCATTTTGGCCCTTCCTGCTTTATTTTGTTCCTGTAAACAACCCATTTTGTACTTGTGCATTCAAACTGTTGTATATATAGATATATTTTGAAGTAGTTAAGTACTTTCATGAATAATGGAAATAAATTATTATTATTATTATTATTATTATTATTATTATTATTATTATTATTATTATTATTATTATTATTATTATTCAAATTAGGCTTTGAGTTTGAGAAAAGGAAAGCCACCCACCCTTCCCCCAGCATACTGTAATATTGGCATGCCCCCCCCCCCAAGGCCAGGCTCGTTTTTTGTATTTTACATGCGCATTTTACATGTGTATATAGATAGATAGATAGATAGATAGATAGATAGATAGATAGATAGAATCACAGATATAGATATATGTGTGTGTATATATATATATATATATATATATATATATATATATATATATATATATATATATATATATATATTCTAATAGCTGTGTACTACTTTTTTTTTACTTCACTCATGCACAAATTAATGGTCTAAGGTGCGGATTTGGACAACAGGAAAGACATAATCCTGCAACTGGTAGAGGGAAGTAAGACTCTAAACATACTCACAAGCATAACAGCAGAATCAATGAAAATCCCACTTGTCTCATAGAGTAAGAACAGCCTATAACCTTCACTTTGCAAGAACACTTAGGTTTATCTACATGTAATTGACAGGGCTGCCCTCACAGAGCAAAGCATTCCACAAAGGAGAACGAATTCCTTTTAAGCTGGCGTGTAAATCTTGTGTCCAGGTGAATCAGGTTATGCTCTTAGTCATGTAGGGGCTCAGAGTAGGTTATTCTTATTTAAATGCAAATCTGACAAGCTTGCTTCATCTTTGCTTTCCCTTGTCCCTGTGGACTGTGTTCAAAATGCATATTCTTTCACATGATGCACCTATATATATATATATATATATATATATATATATATATATATATATATATATATATATATATATATATATATATATACTTACTGTTTTCTTTAACTCAGTTTACACTGTATTGATCAATCTTCTTTTTATAATTCTATTACCGTTTCACGAGTGAACACCTTGGTGCTGTTCCTGTCATCACTCACAGGTGTAAATGCTGATTATCTTGTGTAGATATCAGGCCATGGCAAATTAAATGTGACCGCAACTAGCCTGCCAGGACGTCCATTATAATGATATCTGTAATCTGCTGGGCTCAGGGGAGGCAGTGGGGAGAGTTGGGAAGATAGAGGGAGGGTAATGTGAGGGGATTCATTACAGATCTGGAGGCTGGCAGGAAAGAGGCAAGCATGGACTTTAGCCACTTAGCCCACAATGGGTTTCACATCGACCATATGTTATGCATGGCTTGAGGATTATGCGAACCGGAGTTCCTTCCAAGGCTGTCACATCATGAGTAGATGAAAGGATAAAATAATGTCTGTGATGAGTTATTTTTCCATTCTTTAGCATTTTTTTCTTTTGCTATTTTTGGACAGAATTTGTGTGAAGTGCGCCTAATTGATGTGTTTCTGGATCATATTTGGTGGGTGCAGCATTAAAGTGCAGAAATAACATACCACACTTCAACAGTATTACTTGCCCTTCATTAGTATTTTGATTGTGTTTCACTTACCTCAGTCACATTAGTTATGAGAGTCTGGACACTGCTGTGTTTGTTTTTCTTAAAGCAAAAAAAATGAAACGTCTTAACCAAACTTTCCACAGAAAAACCCTTTGTTCTTAAATATATATCTGACTCAACGAATAGAGCTACAGTCTTGCTGTGAATGGTCATTAAAATTAATATTAGGAGTAATGACAATATCACGTGGTGTGTGCTAGGGAGAAGTCACTCTAAAACAGATTGTACTATATAAGGAGCAGATGGAAATTATATAATCCAGTTTTCCCTTTTCACTGTACAATTATTGATTCATTGTTATATCCTAATATTTTTTCCCCTCCTGCACACTGAAGAAGACAGTGATTTCTCTGTATGTCACAAAACTAGCTCCTTTTTGAGCTCCTACCTCTCAGTTGTGTTGGCTCAAAATATTGCAATAATTTGCGCATTAAAATCTGTCACTGTTTTCCTAAAACTTGCCGAAAATTAATTCCATGATGAACCAATTTGTCATCTGGCTGGCTTGTCTTTGATTGCTTTATCTCTCCCCTTGAAGGCAGCTTTCAAGGACATTTTGAGCTTGCAAGACCCTGACAAATTTCTAATGCCTATAATTTTGCATTTTGTGAGATACCACAATTAGAGAATACAAATTTTGAGAGTAAAGAAACTTGTGGGTGGTTCTGCCTCATGGGTTGAGGCAGCATCAGTATGGTTCTTTTAATCAATAGTTTAGGAATCTTTTATCCAATAATTGTATCTTATTCCTCTATCAAAGTGTGTACTAAGAAGCATGTGTTTTATGCATTCTAATAAAGGGTGGTTCTTATATCTGCTGTTTCTGCAAATTAAGTGAATTATGAGACTCGAAAAAATTGGTTCTTCACAAAGGTTTACTATTTCTCTTTTTGTTTGTGTAGAAGACTTTAGATAGGCAGATATTATTTTACTGCCCACGCAAACACTCTCTTCCTGTAACCCTAAAATATTGATGCCCTTGTGGCCCTGTTTATTTGTAGCTTTCTCTTTAATAAAGTTTCTCCAAACATAGAAAACAGGCTTTTACCAATGTTGTAAAACTGAGAAAATGATTACAGAGTTGACATTTGAAATTATCTTAAGTATCTTGTGTTATCAATTTGTGAAGCTAGCATGCATTGCTAACATTGCTTAAAGTCCAGTCTCTTAGACTCAGATTTCCAAAAGGATTCCAACATTTCAAAAATCAATGTTTTATGACATACAGAAAAGCTTAAGGGATGAAACAGAGCTCCTTTGTTGTACTTTGTACAGCCTTACTATTATCTATAGATATCTTACTCTCTTTCATTCTGACTGCCTGAATGAATTCAAAATGTCTTGGCATTTCATAAATAGCTTCTTAGATCTCTATGCTTCCTCTGACTTCATTTTTAAGCTGTCACTGATGCTGACAATTGCAAATTATGTTTTCTTCACTTAGTTATAGCACCCTGTGGACCTGTATGGGTGCCCCATTTTTGTTAGTGTGCCCCAGAGCAGCTGTGGCCACAGTGTAGCTCACCACCGTTAGCGCGTGAATGATACAATGTAATGTAAAGCGCTTTCGGGGTCCTCAGGACTTGATAAAGTGCTATACAAGTACAGGTCATTTACCATTAACAATTTATCCAGACCAATGAGTGTTCTTGTCAGCTTGAGCTAGTAGTACTTATGTATATTGTGCTCACGGTTTAAAAAAAAAAGAAACCTTTGAGTTTATATTTGACTTGTCATGAGTCAGTCAGAAATACTTTCTGGTCCATAGCTGTTGGTGACACATTTATATGAGGTTGTACCTAGTTGTGTGTAGATAAATACTTGTCCTGCGTCATAAGTTTTGCTTTGACATGGTAAATGCATTGACAAGTGTTTCAGGTATTCTCTACTCTGAAATATGAAAAGCTGTTTGTTGATATTTGAGGAAAGAACACAGTAGGCCTCATTACATAGACAGGCAGGGATCTGAAGTCACCAATACAGTCTCTCTTTATTGTGGGCATCACTATGAGGGGCAAGAAACTGTTGGATTGTTTCAACAGTTTCTGTTTGAAAGAAACACGTTTGTTTGATACACAAAATAATATGTAATAAAGCATAATTCACTTTTGCCAACACTGAAAAGTGATACAATCCGCTATTTAAAAATTTACGGTGCAACATAAAAATAATGAAATGTTTTTTTAAACTAAATTTCCAGGTGCGACAATAACATAAGTGATATTTGCTGAAGCACAAAAGGATGAAAAACTGATGTGCATTGGTTTGGCTCTGTGTTCACACCCCCTGTTCTGAGGTCTGCAGGAATAAATGTTTATTTTTTTTTTACATGCTTGTCCTCATGCATGTTCATGTTTTCAGCGAAGCCCATCATCACACCAATTATCCCAGGGAGATAAATGAGCACTGCCAACTCTCTGTTTCTGAGCTGTAAACAAATTACGCTGAGGGGGTCTCGATGATATCTGTATGAAAAACAAAATAGTCTGAAGTCAATTCAGTCCCACTGTGCTATCATAGGGGAGAAGATTCTCGTGGGAGTGAAAATTGCCAGGAAGAAATGAAATAGGCTGTTACAACAATACTTTCTTGATGTAGTGTGTATTTCTGGCCCTTCTGTTTCTGTTTTCCCATTTTATATCTTTCTTTTTAAGTGCACCTCCTTCCATTTGTATGGGAAATGAGTGTTGACAGGTCAGCATTCACTTTGTTAGCATAAATCAAAGCCTGAAATTTCCACCTGGCACTTTAATTAAGTAATTGATAGAGTTACAACTGGCATATGCCCCCTTAAACGTAATGCAATTCAACTCAATCACAATAAGTTCAAGGGGTTAATTTTTCTGACATGATTTAGTAATTGAGAGCGCAACTTTCAGCTTGCATTTAAGCTTGTTTGTATTGTTGAGATTTCTGGTGGTTTAGCAATTCTGCCATGGGTAATTGACAGGTAATGTTTTCTTCTATTGTGTGGCCACACTGAAAGGCATTAGCATATTGAGTTTGTGCCTAGCTGTTAAGTATTTCCCACCTGGCATTTAAAAGGCATCACAAGAACAAGCGTCAATTGAAACCACGGTGAAATATGAGACAGGACAGAGAACAAACTCTTCCTCCCCTTTCCTTTTTTGCTCACGCGAACACATTTAAGAACTAACTCAACATCCGAGCACATATTTAAAAGTAAAAAGAAACTGCGTGAATCTGCTGTTGTATGCCGACTTAAACGGCACTGAGCAGCAGAGCAATATTTTCAGGAGAGGTGAAGGTTTCATGTTACACTTCCGCAATTTAGTCTGGTGAAACAGAACGGAAATTACTGCACATTCTCCTCCAGGTTAACGACATTTGTGACTCCCCAAAGCCCCTTGAATCATATTTACAATTTCTAAATCGTGACAAATCAGAGGAAGAAAACTTAAACCTGAGCTAGAACGGGCCACAATCACAACAGACTTTAAAAAGAAGGTAACAGCAAAGTAGAAGCATCTATCACATACTTTGATGCCCAGGCAGCAAAATAACATACCTAGGATATCGGTGTGACCCGTTGGTCAGTAATATCTCTGCATAAAGGTTGTGTAAAACGATTCCATGTTAAAAAAAAAAATCCACACAGCTATTTCAGGTTTTAGCTTGCATATGAGAACCTCTTCCAACAAGGTAACACGTGCATCATCACCTTTTTTTTTAAACATCAACCAAATGGCAATGAGTGGTAATGTCTATAAAAACTCAGCTCAAATAGCTGCAATTTTAATGCTGGGATTACAAGTATCCATAGACACATGAGAAAAGCATAAACTGTCGATCAATGCAATCAGCTTCATGACAGATGTGACTTTTCAAAAGTTTCCAGCTTTTTTTTTTTCCTGCCCACATTCCCAAAGCACAATTCACCTACAACTTGGTATGAATGGGCTGTGTTTCAAATAGATATAGTCAAATTCAAAGGATCAATCAAATGACTTGTGTAAGTAAATATAAAGGATGATTTATACCAATGATATTTTAGAAGGCAAATAGCACCAGTTGGGGGGAAAAAAATCCCTCAGCAAAATGGCTTTGTATGCAGGATTGGCTTTTTCCAATGTGTTTTTGTGTGTTTTGTGTGTTTTTGTGTGTTTTGTGTGTGTTTGTGTGTTCCAATGTGTGTTTGCTCACTTAAAAATCTCAACCAGTTTGTTGAAAAAACAAGATCTTTTCCATAACATGTTGCATCGCTCCACAGGAGTACGTAACGGGTTCCAGTTATTTTGTTTCATCATTGCTCAGGAGTTTTGCTCAAGAAATTGTTAAGTAGTTCCCTTAGTTACTTTGGTTAACCCACACCTTTAGCAATTTGTTCCCATGAGTTGCCATTTTGTCCCAACCTACCTTCATTTTCTAACCTTAAGTAAACTGTCAAAATCCAAGAGTTACTTTTTCATACCCTAAAAAGACACAACCTGCAATTTTTGAAAAGGAAAAAGAGAATTGGATAGTTCTGGACTGGTTCTTCTTTGCTGAAACATTTGGCCCATGGCTCCTTTAAGTGTATTATACAGACTGTCTCTTGGAGAAGAACACGTCTAGGGGACCTATTCAATTATTATTATTGTTATTATTATTATGTAGACTGTGCTCCTACTGGAAGGACTGTGGTGGGAAATTATTTGGATTCATTTGTAGTTCCCGTCAGTTCTATCCATACTTTTTGCTGTAATGGAGAGATGCTGATTCAAAACCTTTAGCACCATGCATAAGAAAGTATATACAGCCATTAGGTCTTTCTTATAAGAGAGCACATCACTGCTTTCCACACAAAGCAATTGGCCGGAAGGACAGGAGACTGGAAACTTTATTACAGATGGGAATAAGAGACGAGACACTGGGCCTCGCTACATCAACATGGATATTTTAATGAATGGAGATTTTCTGCTTTCCTTCCACCTTGTGTTCTCATGCAGAGTTTCAGTATGAAAAAACAATTCCAAATCCGCACCAACACAGAAATTTAGCAAAACAAATGTTCTGCCTTGTTTGCACTTCCAGTCCACATTCAAATAGAGTTTTAAAGAGGGTTCTTAAGATTTCTGTTTGTGGTTTATACATATGGACTGGCTATCCAGAGCTTATTAAAAGAAATGAAATTGAGGCCAATGTTGCACATGCCCCCCAGGTATTCTGTCCTAGAAGCCACAACAGTGGTGAAGGGTATTTTAATCATTTATTCCACATCTGACTGTCTTCTTTAAGCTTCAAAAGTATGCTGAAGATGTTAATGACTGAGAGGAAAAACTGAAAGAAAACAACAACTGCAGCTGTTGTTTGAGAATATCTAGACATACCCTTTTTATTTTGATAATATAATTTTCAGAGTTTTCTTGGGACTACAAAAACGCTGCCCTGAACTTGAGTTCAGTTCAGTTTCCAATGTGGTTGCTATGCAAATAATGCATAGTGAGAGATGACTGTAAAAACTCTTCATTATCACTTCTAAGAGTTTGTATCTCCTTGACCTGTAGCTTAGATAGCACTGTACAACCTTTTTTTGTGAAGAGAAATTCCTTGTTATCTGCTTGGACTGCCAACACTAGCCCCACAATAAATAGCTAATCCTACTGTTGATTTTTTAGACTTCCAACTAGAACACTCAGGTGTGATGTCATTCTCACCACCAGTCTGAGCTTAAAAGGATGCCCATTAGCCACTCGCAGGATCTTGTTATGACTTTTGATGTAGTTGAGTGTAACATTACCAAATTGTTTTATTGAAATCCTTTAGGCCATTTGGATGCATGTTGGAAAAATTGAAAAGATATGTTTGAAAATGCTGGGAAGTGTAACAGGGGTCCTAATATTTATTTTCCCAATGTGGACAGATTATTATAAGCAATAGAATGACGTAGTACCTGCCCTATAGCTTTTTGTGGTAGAAACCATCACAGCGGAGCATGTTAATTTTTTTTTCACATGTATATCTTTGGCCAGACTCTGTTTCATTTAAACTTAAAATGTAAGTTCAAGAGGACAGAGAAAAAAACATGCAATTGTTTTGAAGAAAACAAAAGATAGTAATGTTATGGTTGAGTCTTACGTTTAGCTCATCTTTTTTTATTCTGAAGCCATTAATATGTATGTGCTCACTTGCCTTGCATGTTGTAGTTTTATGGCATTTTGGATGAATTCTAAAGCTGTAAAGGCATTCAGAATATATGTGAACATATTTTTGAAAATAAATTTTATAGGGACATACTCCGACGGCGCAGAGGTAGTGAGCCCGACCCATATACGGAGGCTTTAAGCCTGGTTTATGCTTGAAGCATCCACGAGGTCCACATGGCCCTATTACATAATTTTGGCATCTAACGCCCCTCCGTGCAGTCAAAAATTTCGGCACGACGCAACTGGGAAATTTTATAACTACAGGGACAGTCCCACGCTGAAAAAAACATGGCAGACGAGCCACGCTCCTTCAGGGGGAGGTTTGTAAATATAGACATCTTTATGATTTGGCCCAAAAAGGACCACCGTGATGAACAAATAATTAACAATTCCTGGACAGAAATCACAGTCACTCTTGGCAGAAAGTAAGAAGCTGAAATGTTGGAAACAACTGTGTTTTCTACTTCTACGTGTAGTGGGGTATAGTACGCTTGCCGTAGGAGCGCAACACTGCCCTCCAGAGTCTAGGAGAAAAATGCAAGGACGCACGGAGCATAAATGCTGCGGACGTTGTGTCCGAACATCTCATTTCTGTGCGGAACATATGCGCATCAAGTATAGAGCAACCTTTAGTCCTCGACGTGGCTGACCAGGGTTCAATTCCGGTGTGAGACCCTTTGCCTCATGTCTTCCCACCTCTCTCAAACCTCCTTTCCGGTCAGCCTACTGTGTGAAAACAAGCCACTACTGCTGTAAAAACATTTTATATATATATATATATATATATATATATATATATATATATATATATATATATATATATATATATATATATATATACTGCTCAACGAAATAAATAGAACACTTAAACAAGACAATGTGACTCCAAGTCAATCACACTTCTGTGAAATCAAACTTTCCACGTAAGAAGAAACAGTGATTGACAATCAATTTCACCTGCTGTTGTGCAAATGGAATAGTCAACAGGTGGAAACTATAGGCAATTAGCAAGAAAACCCCAAAAAGGAGTGGTTCTACAGGTGGTGACCACAGACCATAGACCACTTCTCAGTTCTGGCTGATGTTTTGGTGACGTTTGAATTAGGGCTGCAACAACGAATCGATAAAATCAATAAAGATGAACAATTATAAGCGTTGAGAGGTGTAGGAGGCCGTAGGCGGGCAGCAACCCTGAAGCAGGACCACTACCTTCGCCTTTGTGCAAAGAGGAACAGGAGAAGCACTGCCAGGGCCCAGCAAAATGACCTCCAGCAGGCCACAAAAGTGTATGTGTCTGCTCAAACGATCAGAAACAGACTCCATGAGGGTAGTATGAGGGTCCTACGTCCACATGTGTGGGTAATGCTTACAGCCCAAAACTGTGCAGGACGCTTGCCATTTGCCAGAGAAGAGTGCTCTTCACAGATGACAACACAGGTTCACACTGAGCACATGTGACAGACGTGACAGAGTCTGGAGTTGCCGTGGAGAGCGTGCAGCTGCCTGCAACATCCTCCAGCATGACCAGGTCTGGGAGGAGATCCCTCAGGAGACCATCCGCCTCCTCATCAGAAGCATGCCCAGGCGTTGTAGAGAGGTCATACAGGCACATGGAGGCCACACACGGAGCTACGGAGCCTCATTTTGACTTTTTTAAGGACATTACATCAAAGTTGGATCTGCCTGTAGTGTGTTTGTCCACTTTTATTTTGGAGTGTGGCTCCAAATCCAGACCTCCATGGGTTAATACATTTGATTTCCATTGATAATTTATGTGCGATTTTTTTGTCAGCACATCGAACATTGTAAAGAACAAAGTATTAAACAAGAACATTTAATTCATTCAGGTATAAGATGTGTTATTTTAGTGTTCCCTTTATTCTATTAACCCTAACCCACAAAATTGCGTGAGAGTTCAGCATGCAGGCAAGGTTAAAACGCTGCCAATCAAAGTCGAAATTACTTTAACAATAGCAATAAATAAATAAAAAATTCTGCTGTTGTTGGTTTCGTTTCACATAGAAGCTCTTGTCTTTCAGTGATCTCAAGTATATGTTTTTATTTACATAGACAAGGAGATGACTCCCTTATTTTTCTCCTGAAGGGCCCTGCTGATACCTTGTGTTCTCCTATGGAAACTTTTTCCACATTATGTAACTGCAACTGAAACAGCCTTACTGTAACGATCCCTCTGTCAGTTAATCATCAAACTAATTATGTTTTTTTTTTTCACATCAGCAGTGAGTGAGTGCTGCCTGTATGTAATTCCTTTATCACAGAGTGAGTTTATCGGCTCTTTGCTGTTGCTGTGAGAGCTATCCCCTTGTGCGCTACCTTCTCAATGAGATAGAGTTGGAGCTGAGCATATTGGGACCGTATTACAGTATCGACTCCTCATCCACTTAAATGGAGAATAAGCTCCTTTTACAACTAATTAGGGCCATTAAGAGGGGGTGCATACACTAATGCAGTTTTCCACAGATAACAGAAACATTGGCTCATTTTACCAGCAGGTCAAGACAGGAGTAATTAACTGCTTATTAAAGTCGTAGTGTGACTTGTTCATGACTCGTCAAGATGGTGGCCTGGGCACAGAGTACTGATATGGGTGTCATCGAAACTGTGACTGATAGCTTCTCACACTTAATGCTATTTGGCTCAGGCGCTCTCCTAGAGGTTCAACATTAAAGAAAAAGTCAATGGTAATACTAAAAGAAAGAGGAACCTAAGATGTTTTGCCTGCAAGAATATTTAGTGAGTGGGTCTGTTTTTAATGTCATTGGAGAGTCATCTTTTGAGTCTATGCATTAATTTCAAATAAGAAAAAAAAAGACTAATGATTGGGTAACAGCAACTCTCATTAAATAAAAAGATGGAATGCAATTTACATGTTCTTAATTAGATTCCTCTATTGCTGGTTTTACAGTGAACATTTATGTGTATGTGCAAGGGTATTTGCTGAAAGACGTTTTGGAACAACAGTCTTATGTAACAGGTGGGAAATTATATGTTACATCACCAAAATTAACATACAAAATTGTCGGTCCAGTTTTGACCTTCAATGTCCTAAATTGTTTGTACTTTTTCTCTATTATAATAATCTGCCACTCTAATGGAGGATTATGCAGGTTAAATGCATGAAGGACTTGCATAATGGCTACTATGGTAGAAAAATAGTTATTTCTGAGCAGCCATTAACATACTGCAGACTAAAAGCATAAAGTGTTTTGTTTTTGCTTCTTCACGTAAACATATGTTTTCACACTAACCATGATGCTAATTTATACTTCTGAAAATCCATTGAGACAGGTGCAGTCTGTGTCTCTCTGCTGAGTAGGATGTAAAGATGTGCAGTAATTACACAGAAATAAATATTCATTGTCCAGATGTCAGTTAAACACAAAAAAACAAAGCCTGGTTTCTGCCACAAGGAGCAAGATGTAACATTGCTTTAAGACTTCCTCCACCTAAGGTAAACCTTTATTAAGCTGAGTGTGCAGTTATCTCTCATCTACTGTGCTGAACACAGGAAGACAGGAAAGGGAAGGGAAATAAGGCCAAGGCATTCTCCTGGCATATATCGACTCTATCTTCAAAGAGATTTTAACAGAGCATCAGTTTTCCTTTTATCTTCCTTTAATTTCAAGGATGCCATCCCAAATTTAAATATGAAGTGACCAAAATAAACCTGAAACATTGGAGACACAAAGAACTGAAAATAACAAAAAAAAGAGCATTTTAACAAAGGGGAAATAAATTAACTTAATTATATCAGGTCTCCGTTTTATTATTTTGAGCCAACAAAAAAACAAAAACAAAACCCTTATGTATATACACTAATACTAATAGGTGAATCATCACTCATGGTGCAATATCTCCTGATATAAAACCAATATGATATTTTTCATTAAGTCTTTTTCACAAAGTTGCTGTCAGCATGCAGTTTGGCATGCATAAATTGAGACTGTGCACATACCTGTAATGGAAGCTGTTGAGTAGAGAAATAACATCACTGGAGAGACAAAAGAGTGTATAAAAATATCCTAAAGCTATTTAGAACAAGAAAGAAACATTCTTTTTAAAATGCGTTTTCATTCTAACGGCCAGTATGTCGGTGAGAGAACCAATTTCCCAGTTCTTGTGGAGTATGCATTGACATTTAGTTGGCAAAACTCACCTGTAAAACAAACTAATGCAGTATTGCTGAGGTTTTTTTTTCCAGTTTTTTTAAGTTTAGTTCTTCTGCATTGCTTTGGTTTTAACCTTATGGTCTATAAAAAACATACAAGTCAGGGAAAAACAAGTTCTTTAACTATAACATTAAAAGCAATTCTACAGTTGGACCAAAAATACCAGTAGCATAATTAAATTATTTGTTCTCTGGACAGCAAGGATTGTCTGGAGGGCTCCTGTTCCAAATGCATATGAGTGGAACTCCTTTGTGAGAAATGACCCATCTGTGAGTGTTTTGGGACTGCAAAATTGGTCCTTCCCACTATGTGGGAATCTTGGCCAAATATCTCTATTAGCGCTACAAAAAGGAGGAGGAGACCATGGGGAAGACCCAGGACACACTGGAGGGACCATGTTTCCCGGCTGGCCTGGGAACGCCTTGGAATTCCCCCAGAGGAGCTGGCCCAAGTGGCTGGGGAGAGGGAAATCTGGGCTTCCCTACTGAGGCTACTACCCCCACGACCCGACCCCCGGATAAGCAGAAGAAGATGGATGGATGGATAGCACAACAAAAAGTCACTCGATTTTAGAGGCAAAGTTGTTCCAGCAGGGATAGGCCAGGAAAAAACTGACCAAGGAGATCAGGGCAGCTACCAGAAACAACGAGAAGCTAAAAAAATGCTTTCCTGTTAATTACCCAGCCGCAGTACCGAATGGTCAGAAAAACATCACTAACCACATGACCCCATCCCCTCGTCCTGAGCAGAATTCTCTTTTGGCTTACAACCTTTACAGTTTCTACTGGAGGTTTGAAAAGCAGCCATTTAGACTTCCCACCATCTCGTCCACATTTTACTCTTGACACAAAAACTCAACATTCACCAACCATCCCTCTTTCCTCAGACCAACCTGAACTTAAGATCTTTGAGGAGGATTGTAATAGGCCCTTTCAGCATCAGAAGACCAGAATAGTTCCTGGACGGGGCAATGTTTCCCCCTCATGCCTGAAAACCTGCACTGATAAACTTGCCCCCTATTTTCACTCAGATCTTCAATCAGTCTCTGGAGATGTGTGAGGATCCCTTGTGCATCAAACGCTCAACCATCATCCCAGTCCCAAGAAAAAGTCTCATCACAAGGTTAAAATGGTAAATGGCCTGCACTTGTATAGCACTTTAACACGTTTGACATCAAAGCTCTTTACACTACATTCAGTCATTCACCCATTCACATGCTGGTGGTGGAAAGCTGCATTTTAGCCACAGATAGAATGAGAAAGACATTTTTGTCTTGGCAATTGTACATTCCAACAAAATTTGTCTTCTGCATTTAATCCATTCAATGTGGTCAGCACCTGGGGAACAATCTGGGGCTAAAGGTCTTGCTTAGGGACCTATAGCGGCAGTCTATAGGGTTCAAACCGGGTAATTGAAGTGTTCTCTGAATGCATGTGCGCTGCTCTAACCTCTAGGTCACCACTCCCCCAACTGCCCTAGGGCCGACTACAGAAGCGGGACACCATACAATCGGCACCACTGGGCCCTCTGGCGACCAACAGCAGGCAAAGCGTGTGAAGTTTCTTGCCCAATGGTTACGGGATAAAGTTATAGGCTCTGTGCTACTGTCACTCTTGACTACAGGCCAGTCATCTTGACGTCTGTGGTTAAGAAATCCTTTGAGCAACTGATATTAACAAATCTAAAAGACATCACAGCTCACAGGACATCACTGGACCCCTTGCAGTTTGTGTACAGGGAAAGCAGGCTGGTCAAGGTTGCTGTCAATTTGGGACTACATTCATCGTGCACGGCCTTGACCACCCGCAAACCTAAGCCAGAATCCTTTTTGTGGACTTCAGCTTGGCCTTCAACAACATCAACCCAGACATGCTCTACCAGAACCTCACCAAAATCATAGTGCCATCATCCATCTCTCAGTAGATCACCAGCTTCCAAAGCTAAGTTTTACACCAATATGTAGAAAGAGCCCAAGCTGGGATTTAAACCAAGGACCTTGATGCTGCAAGTGAACAGAACAAGGCAGTTTTCCACAGTGTTGATGACCCATTCTGTATAACACATATTGCCGAAAGATCACCCAATGTACCTCTAACCTAAATTTAAAATCTTCATCTAATTTTTCTATACGTTTTTCATACTAGTTCCATACTTTTGAGTTTAAGTCTGCTGGGGATAGGAAATTGTTTATTCTGGATCAACTGAGCCAAACTGCAAAACATACAGTATGAGTGCAAGACCAAAAATGCCTCTTCTCTCTGCCACTCAGTAGATGTTTATGTATTTCAATAGCCTGTCATTTCTTTGAAAGTAGTTTTTTTTATTTTTGAGAAAACTTCTTTTTGCCCCTGTTTGTATCTTAAAACAGATCCTATCTTTCAAACACATCCCCTAGGCGGGGTATACGCCCTCTGCATTGCCAGGTAGCAGGAGAGAATTGAGTGTGTCACAACAGTTTCATGAGTTTCTCAAAGAACGATTTTAGCTACTTCCTCCCCGCACGACATTGCTGTCACCGACATGGTATGTTTAAGATAAAACAGGAGAAAAGAGACCTTGGAAAGGATCTAGCGGGATTGGTGATGGTGTTGAAGATCAGACAGCAGTGGAGATCCCTGAGAACTTAGAAAGGCAGTTATGGAATGAAAGCATGCATACCAATGCCACTCTCTGCATTCTGGTCTCTCTGTTTTTTTCTACTTTGCATAGCAGTCTTTACGTAAGCTTTAGTTTTCACTTTCTTTACCTACTATTCAATGTTCCCACTATCCCAAGCTCATGTTACCTTTTATGGCTGTCAGTCGATCATCTTTATTTCTCATCCAGCTGCCTTTACCTTGGTGTCAGCCTGATGAAGGTGTCCAAACTGCACATGATGAATTTTCGTTTGATTTAATGTGGGTAAAACTGATGAAGGATATTGACTTGGTTAATTGACCAAAAAATAACAGTAGTAAGAAGATAAATGGCGTGGTGCCTTTATTATATTTACCCCATTAGCTACATACTGTACCACAGTGACTATTCGCAAAGCTGCTCAGATGGGCTATCTATCTGAGAGGGGGTGATAAAAACAGATGAAAGTGAGCGATGTTGACTATCAGCTTTGAGAAGAAGGTGAGATACTTTGTAACAAATTATTCCAAGAGACCCATTTGGCCATACATCCCATTATTATGTAGATACGCTTTGCAGTTGTGGCTATGTATTATGCCTTATAAAACATATTCATCTTATTAAACCAGCAAAGGTTTGGTCTATAAATCATAAAAACAATGAAGCATTTTATGAATTTCCTTAAGCCCGGGGTGATTGCATCAGACATCCAGCTTTATTGAGCAAATAGGTTTAAAAAAAAGATACTTAAAGTGTATACTTTTCTCAAAGCATTATACTTCAAGCTAATACTCCTAAACATAACTTAAATAACCTGGTGGGTAAATGAGTGGAATGCGGCTACACAAGCCCACTTCTCTATTCGAAACAGTTTCTTTTGGGTTGCCATATGCAAGATGTCAACAAATTGCTTCCTCTAAAATTTGTTGGCCTTTTGAACCTGGAAAGCATAGCTCTCAGCATTGCGGAGGTATTTTTAAAATAAGTGCAGTGTGAAAAAGATTTGACTTGACTTGCGTTTAAGAAAAAAAAAAAGAAAAGCAGCGTTGAACTGCAGGGTTGGACGTTAGACAGAAAATGTCAAAACACAACTCCATAAAATAAAACATGTCAGATGTTGGCATGTATAAAAAGACGACATTTTGAACCAGCAACGAAATGCTTCAGAACAAGGTCCAGATGTCCCCAGCAGCAAAAAAAAAAAATAATGTTTTCAAAGAAACTCCAAGAGTCAATGGGTCCCATAATACAACACCTGCTGCTTTGACTGTCCTGTTATAAGTTAGCCTGGGGAGCTGAATGTCTGCACTGTTTTTATACTGAATGGGCAAAAATGGTCCGTTAGTTTTATTTCTAATCAAGAATGTACATGTGTGATGCCTTTGTTGAAGGTATGAACAGATGTTGGTTAAAGCAAAATTAGCCTCCTGAAAAAACTTACCTTGAGTGTTTTCTCTTTTAATTGTGCACAATTGTTGCTTTTGTTTGGATTCAAAATATTTGGAAGGTGATAAAAAGGTGTTAGCAAAAAAGTGTTTGCAGACTGATATATTACTTGAGAAAAGTAAAACTTGCAGCCTCTGATTTAAAATCTAAGTATTTTATGAAGCTGTGGAAAGGGTCTCTTGTGGAATTAAGTTGGACAGCATTCCTCTCACCTCTTGTGATAAGCGATCAAACTGTAAATGATTACAGAAAGCTGCAAATGGATGGAGTCGTGATACGTTACCTAGGGACAGGGACATGCTGAGATTATGTTTAGTAATGATTAACAAGAAATGTATTCAAATTTCATTCAGTATATATCACAAATATGCAATAAACCCGAAGATATAACATCTTCCTTTAGATGCCAGAATACCAAGACGCAGTTGGGATCTTTGTTAAGCGATGTCAGTCTAGTAACCTGCATTCGGTCTTCAAGGCAACCGAACACTGTACTGAATGAAATTACAGTGTTGCTATCTTAGCGACTTTGTTGCAATGTTTAGTATTTAGTATTCTACCTTGTTAATGGCCTTTTTTTTTTTCAAATCATGATGAGCAACAAATGTAGTGACTTTCTCTGGTGTTATTGGCTCCCTGTTAAATCTAGAATAGAATTTTGAATTATCCTTCTCAACTATACAGCCCTTAATAATCAAGCTCCATCATACATCTGTGATCTAATCGTTCCGTATGTTCCTAACTGAGCAATTCACTCTGAGACTGCAGGTCTACTGGTGGTTCGTAGAGTTTCTAAAAGTGGAATAGGAGGCTGATCTTGTAGTTTTTAGGCTCCTCCCCTGATAGAACAAACTCCCAGATTTAGTCCATGAGGGACACACCCTCTCTACCTTTAAGACTAGGCTGAAAATGTTCGTTTTTGATAAAGCTTATAGCTAAAGTGGCTTAGGTTATCCTGAGCTATCTCTGTAGTTATGCTGCTGGCGGAAATAACAACCACTTTTCCCCACTCTGCTACATTCTCCTACTACTTTCCAATTTTGCATTACTTGCCTTTATTTGAACATTTAACATTATGTTTAGGGATGCATCCATATAAATAGTTGGGTCGATATTGATAACAAATATTAATGTTGCTGTCATGGCCATTAACCAAGATATTTATTTTCCTGATGAAGCCACTAATGGAGCCGGTACTGCAATTTGTGGCAGGTTTACTTTTCTCTCCATAGAAAGTACTCCTGGATCCGTGCTTTTGTGCTCCTTTTGTCTGTATGCTCTGTCTTCTCAAACCCTCAGCTAGTCGTGACAGAAGGCTGCTCACACTGAGCCTGGTTCTGCAGAAGTTTTCTTTCCTGTTAAAGAGGAGCTTTCCTCTCCCTTATGCTACATGCATGCTCGGTATGAGGAATTGCTGCAAAGTCAACAACACAAGGCAAGCACCTGTCCAATTTGCTACATGCTGATCCAGGAGCAGTGAATGTTGCAAGTCAATGACTTGATGCAATCTACTGGGTTTCCTTTAAAATGTTTTAACAAATCTGTCTGTATGATTTGATACATCTGACACTGTAAATTGCCTTGAGATGAAATGTGTTGTAAATTGGGGCTAAATTGAAATAAACTGAATTCAATTGAATTTAGTTTTTGGAGACTTTTGGAGATTCACATGGGGAAAAAAGGGTCATTCTGATTTTACTCATTGTGCAGCAGGTGCTGCCATGGGTACCACCCCTCACTGGGAGCCTTGTCATTGTGCAGTACTCCCTCCTATCTGCTATTGGTCCAGGAAATATTCCTCACGCCCACACTGCAAATAAAAGTGTGCATGGCCAAATCTGATTATTCTTACCAAACACTGGATGTAATTTTCAATTTTTTGTTATTTAAAATAAGTTACTCTAAATAAATGACTGAATTTCAAAAAGTTAGAAATATTTATCGTGAACTGTTTTAGACTATGAAGTGTAAAGTAAAAAAAAACAATACATAAGAAAATGTAACAATAAAAAGGATATAATGAAAAATCACAAAATAGTAATACATAAATGCGTAAGTCATCTCTCTATTTGTACCACTTCAGCCAAGTTAGCTCGCAACTGTCAAATATGCCCAGTCATGTGTTGCAGTCAAAGTTTAAATGTTGCACAGCCACATGTCTTTCTCAAAATCATATTTATAAAATAAATCATCAGGGTTGATTAGATTCAACATGTTTATTCCCAGTTGAACATTACTTACATAGCCTTCCTTTCCACAAAACATGAAGACCAAAAGAGGGATGACTAAGGAAAAAAATGCATGAACAAACAAAAAGGTCTAATGTGAAACTCATTTGTTTAAAGTTTAATCTGCCAGGTGCAAACACAAGCACTTTTATATTGCTGCAGACTTTTTCTCCACTGCATAACATTGCAACTCTTGTAAATGGTCCAAATGCAGAAATGTTTGCACCAGTAAAATAAGTCAACTGTAGATGCAATTTACAGTAAATGCAAATCAGGTATGAATGCATTCTTGACAGCAGTGGAAAAAGCTCATGAGCAATTTAAGAAAGCTGGACCTATCTAAGTCAGAGAAATTGTCTATATTCTTCCCATTTGGTGTCTATTTAAAGAACTGCCAGTCCATGCTCCCTATTTATTCTCAGCCACAGAACTGGAGTTCACATGATTGATGTGATTTTGTCTCTCAGACTGTCAGAATCTCCTGATGTGCAGATACTTTATCGACTTCGTTTGTGGGAGTGTGTCAAGTCGCAATGTTCCCAAGAAAGTCTACGTTTCTTTAGGGAATAGACTCCAAATGGTGACCTCAAGTCTGATCTTTAAAATGTCAATTTAAATGTAAGCTCCCATCAGATAAGTTCTCCCGCTGGGATATTAGTCCTGAGCATATGCTGGAAACCAACTGTTCATTTCTAAGTAGAGAGTGGTATTGACAGAAAAGCCTTTTGGATAAGTGACATTTGTAAAGGTGACAATTATCCACTGATATTTAGATTTTTTTTATTTCAACTGCTGGGTTCATTCTGCTGGCAGTATTGCAACTGGTCCACTATTAGTAAGCATCAATCTTGAAGGTTTCTCAAATAAATATGTTCCTTGTGTAATCAGACCCATAGAACAGGAATTTATTTTCAACACAAAAATGATTGATGGTACATTTGAATCTGCATGTGAAAATCCTGCTCTGATTCTCCTATCCCTTTTTTTGTGCCTGAGTTTAATGGAGAAATATATATATAAAATAAGTAGTAATCCATAATCACGAGTCCCCTTCCAACAAGGAGAAGGCTTTGCATTTTTATTCAAGCCTGTATCAGAGGACAGTCGTCGGAGAGAAAATTGTATAACCCAATGTAATGGGTCTTTCCAGTTCTAAAGGGTAGTTGCTTATCTTGTCTGTATAATATCATTGTGGTCTAGAGACTGTATTGCACTGTAGGTCATAACCCTTCTGTCCTGTTCTGTGTCAACCAACTATCTCTGGTATGGAACAAGCCCAGTAGTGTAAAACACAAGAGGAAATATTGTAAAAGGCTACAGGAAGGAAAGCTTCACTTTGAAGCAAAGGATCTTTTTTTTTTGCTGTATAAAAATTCCACAACTAAGACAAGCAAATTGTTCTACTCAAGGAAGCAACAATGACCAGACAATGTGTAAAGAGGTTTTATATATATCTCTTTTATGTGATATTATTAATAATAAGTAGTCATAAAAAAGACAAAGGTTAAAGGGGTGAGGTGCAGTGAATATATATTAGTCTTGAGCCAAACCACTCCTTATATTTAACTTCTTTACTGAGAAAATCCAAAAGATTAGATGGGCAGTCTGTACATCCAAATCAAGTTCAGTACCACAGTTGTCTCCTTCTAGAACTGATTTTGACAAAATGTCCAAATTCAGCCAAATAAACTGCAAAAGCGTAGAAGACATCCTACGCCAACTAAGTTGCTCCTCCTGACGTTTCGATGTTCTACCTACAGCTTTCTTTAAGAAAGTTTTGCCTGTCATAACGTCTGATTTGACTCAGATGATAAACATGTCCCTTCTGTCAGGTGTTTTCCCCCAGTGCCTAAAAACAGCAAATATCAAACCACTGTTGAAAAAGTATGATTTGGACAAACTACTGCTGCAGAACTACAGGCCCATCTCAACCCTCCCCTTTATCAGTAAGATTATTGAGAAATCTGTGTTTCAACAATTAAACACCTTCTTACCAATGACTAGCCGCTTTGGTGTTTTCCAGTCAGGTTTCCGTGCTCACCACAGTACAGAGACATCCCTTGTCAAGATGTCTAATGACATACATATAAATGCAGACTGTGGAAGACCCACAGTGCTGGTATTATTGGACCTCAGTGCAGAATTCGATTCTGCAGATCACTTCATTCTCTTAAAGCCCCTGGAAAACTGGGTTGGCCTTTTTGGCACTTGACTAGTTTAAATCCTACTTAAAGGACAGGGACTTTTTTTGTGTCAGTAGGTAAATATCAGAGACCACAAAATCACATGCGGGGTTCCCCAAGGGTCCATCTTGGGTCCCCTTGTATTTAATATCTACATGTTCCCTATAGCTCAGATCATAAGAAAAACAACAACACTCAAGGACTGACTAAATTTTTTTGAAGAAATCAATGCATGGATGTGCCAAAATTTACCACAGTTGAATAATACAAAACTGAAGTCATTTGGACCAATGGAGAAGCAATCAAGATTTTACACACAGCTTCAGCTAGTAACCACTACTCAGGTATGAAATCAGGATTTAGTAATAGACTCAAAACTAAACCTTCAAAGGCATTTAAACACAATTACAAAGTCAGCCTTCATGAAGAACATTTCCAGGATTAAAGGAATAATGTCTCAGCAGGATCTCAAAAAACTAATCCTTGCATTTATATTTTGTCACATTGGTTATTGCAATGGTGTCTTCACAGGTCTGCCAAAAATTCCAGACAGATGCAGTTGATCCAGAACGTCTTCACTAAGACTAAGAAAGTAGAGCACATCACCCAGTCCTTAAACTGGCTCCCTGTATCTCACATAATAGATTTTAAAATACTTCTACTAGTCTACAAATCCCTGAATGTCTTATCTAAATAAGACATCTAAATACATCACAGACTTGTTATCAGTGTATCAACCCTCCAGATCACTCAGGTCTTCTGGCTCACATCTACTCTGAATACCCATAACCAGAACCAAAGACAGAGAAGTAACATTTAGTTATTATGCTCTATTTATCTGGAACAAATTCCCAGAACGCTGTAAAACTGCTGAAACCCATAGTTCCTTCAAATTGATATTAAAATCCCATTCGTTTAGAGTTGCTTTTGAATTTTATTGTCGAAGTTTGTAGTACAACTTATCTTGTATCTTAACCTGCTGCTACAATTCCACTGCAATGTCGTTTTCTTCTTTCTTTCTTAATGTTTTCCTTTCTTATGTTCTGTTCATCTACAGCACTTTGAGTTGTCTTGTTACTGTAATATGCTGTGCAAATAAACTTGTCAAGGGTTATTTTCAGGGCAAGTGCATAGGTTAAAAATGACTAGAAATCAAAGGAAGTCAACATATGGTGCTCACTACATATAGGACGATGACAATGTTTGTGCATGTGTGAGAGTGAGATAACTAAGTTTGATTTAAAGGTTATTTTGGTGATCTGTAACTTATTTTGGTTGCTCTGACAGCATGATTGGGAAAGCAATCTTTGTGTGATGGTCATTTGGTTGTCTGCATGCTTTATGAAGCCTCTCTGTGCAACATCTTTCCTTTGTTTTAATAGAGTTGTTTGCCTTTGACTGTTTAGTGGTTTAGCGTTAGCAAAGCTAATATTTTAGTCAGTGGAAAAGTGGTTAGTGAAGCTAACTTATTGGTTAGCAGAGCCCACCACTGATTTAGCTAAATATGATAAATCTGTTAACGTTGTGTCAGTGTATTATACTTATGAAGTTATGCAAAACTTATGAACTTACATTGGGACATGCAACAGTTCCTCCTTATTTACTCTTATATAATTGCATTGTATTATGCTTGGTTGCCATGTTTTAGTATGACTGTCTTACTTTGTTATCTGTCTGTATTGCAACGTGGCTTTGTCTCGTTTTTCTTGTTGTATTGTAATGTGTCGTTTTGTTGTACATCTGCCCACAACAAATTGTCCTTAGGGGGCAATAAAGTGTAAGGCAAGGCAAGGCAAATTTATTTATATAGCATATTTCAGTAAAGAGACAAGGCAAAGCGCTTTACATGATTAAAATACAGGAAAAACAAATCAAAAAATAAAATGTATCTTATCTTTTCATTCAAAATATGCACCTTTCAAAGATTGTCTATTTGTTTTGGGATTTTTTTAAGGTCAAACACTTATGATTGTGTCCTGCAGTTGAGCAGATCTGTATGGCTTGCGGCAGCCTTTGTCTTGTACTGGGTTTGAATCCTTTTTGCCTTTGACTGAATCCTATCTGCACTGATATTTCAAGCCTTCCCAATGTGTACATTTGTTCTCTCCAGGTACTCAGACTTCAAAATCAATCATGCATTCTAAATTGGTTTTGGTTGGGAGTTTGTGCATGCATGGTTGTCTGACATAATTTGGATGTAACCTACCTGTCAAGCATCACCGCTGGAGAGAATCACCTGCTGCCCCACAATCCTGTAAGAATTAAGTGGGTAAAAAAGATTATGAGAAAGTGAAAACAATATGTTATTTTAGGATCGATGGAATTGATTGATTGATGGATGGATGGGTGTGTAAATGGATTCATGAGATTACCATGCTAAGATAAAATGAGCTGAATAAGAATCATCAAAGCTATGATAAGACCATGAAAACTCTGATTTCATGAAAATAAAAAAATATTAAAAATGGTAGAATCAAGTCTTTTCTACTGTGGAATAGCCGTTAAATGGTAACATGTTAATTGAAGATGGGCTTCTGTTGCTCTACATGTTCAAGGCTGTTTGTCTTATATTCATTTAAAGCTATAATGCTGCGTTCCGACTCAATGCAATTCGAGCATCAAAGAGGCATCCAACGCCTCAACTTGGATGCTTGTGTAGATTATAGTTGACCCTCTGAGCAAAATGTGGACAGAACTGTCTGATGTGCATTGGATAGAGCTACCCAGTTTTTTTTTCTCACAATTGCTGGAAAATATTTTAATGTTTACAGTGGTAAAAGTTTTGACAAGTTAGCTGAGATCCCAACTTCCTCGGTAATCCTGCTCCGGGCAAGGTCCTTTTTATTATTGTCTCTGTAGTGATAGCTCAATTTATCATAGATAATAGGTTGGGCACAAACGGCAATGATGAGTTTGCCCTCCCTTGTCGACTTCCCGGCTTTTCACGGTCCTTTCGTCCTGTCAGAAAATGCGCCACTACGTCCATAGCAGAGTCTCTCTAATTGGTTGACCAGATATCCCTGACACTCACATCGGGTTTGGGCTGACACAGCATAACACTGATAGCTGTGTTCATGCTTCCCACAATTAGCTGTTTTAGACATACATTTTGTTCTGTCTTTCAGTCATCATTTTTAATCAAAAAATTACATAAGCGTTTTAATTTGAGGCCATCATTTTTAACTGTCCGTCTTAATTGCAAAAAAAACTTTGCAGTTAAATGGAAATCACATTGCACCATTTATGACCAAGAATAAGGTGTGAGGACCGAAATTGCTTACTTAAAACGCCTGCAAAAGGTGGCACAAGTGGAGAAAGGCTTGCAGATATTTCTCTCTGCACCAGCTCTGATCAAAGTTTATGATGACAGGATGATGTACTGTGCGTTTAATGCTGGTGTTTGTTCAATTAAACTTCAGGGTTTTCTAACGAGGTTGTTGGTCCATTAAACTTTATCACTGAGGCAGTTGAATCACATTAATTTTGCACCATCTCATTCCATTCCCATTGTCATTAAACAACTTTATGTTATTTCCTTAGTCCGAAGCAAGTTCAACGTGAAAGCTTTCTGGATGTGCCTTGCTGTTCTCACCCGGTGCACGGACTTCAGCGTTAAATCTCCACACGTTATTTAATCAAACTGCCAGCCGGAAATACACAATGGAGGGTTTCAAAGTCAGGCGGGAAGAAGGTCTTTTTAATGGATTGCACTCTTTTTTTCATGTCTTTCATATAATAAATCTCTCTATTAATGTAGAGCTGACTTTGGTCTTGATCCATGGGCATATAAGCCATTAGTGAAGCTGTCTAGTTCTCATTGAATGGAGTCTCTTTTATTTCTCCAACCCACATACTTGCTCATGGCCTTTGACACTAGATTACTTTTTTATCTATCTATCTATCTATCTATCTATCTATCTATCTATCTATCTATCTATCTATCTATCGCCTATTTTTCTCATTTTTTTTTTCTTAATTGCCAGCATGCACAGCTTTCTTAGAACAGAGGAATGAACACTAGAGGGCAAGCTTGGCCCTGTCTCACATGTTCCACTGTAGCATTGTTTTCTTTTTACCTGTCTATACCCTAACACTTCTTATTGTTATTTGCCTACATTACTGGGTAGCACGCTTGGTCCAGGGTGTGAATTCACACGTTGTATGTGATGAGCCAGCCTCATTCATTTTATGCTTAGAAATTGTGAGGCAGTTCACATTTCTGGTGGGTTATATTAAAATTGGACTCTCCTTTTTTTCTCTCTCTCTCTTTACCTGTTCACTGCTGATACTGTAATGTCTGTGTTTTTGAAGACCATGCTTTTTTCCTGCTGTTTCCTTGTACTGTCTGCATATTCTGTCATTCTCTTTCCCCCTCTTGTCCTGCCTCTCCCCAAGGCTGCCACCTCTTCAAACCTCAATATATTGAGTCCCACTCCTTGCAGGCGGCTCCTTTGCATTGTCTGCCTCAATTTGCATCATTTATCTGTGTGCGGTGTCATCCCCGATGTTCTGATCAAATCCTAGCAGTTGATGAGCGCTTTCATCCCATATTTAGATGACTTGTGTTTCAGCTGCCGCTTTGCTTTCCACAATTCTACGCCGGTGTAGGAATAGCGGCCGCCTGTGTGTGCTGGTCTCTGTCTCTGCTGTGTTGGTGTGTCCCTTGTTTGCAAGGAGGGATTGAAGAACAGATGGTGCGCTGCGTTTCCCCCCGCAGAGGGTGAGTGCTACAAAGTGGAGCATCATACAGGAAGGGCTTTATACTGCAGAAATCGCTTCTGCTAATGCAGCTACATGTGACTACATGCAAACACAAGCGTTACTGTATTTTGCTGCGCAAAGGTATTCCTCATTTTCTTCAATGTTTGTTATATATTTACTTAAAGAGTTCTTAGATATTTTTCATATAAAAATTCATTTGTCTAAAGTAAATAGGATCTGATCTTTTGTTATTATTTTATTTATTTTTTGTTCATTTACAGAGTTCCTACACAGTCTGGAAAAGTAGGATATTTGATTTCAGTATTTTTCCGCTCTGAATGAGTATGCAAAAAACAATTTTGAGGCAAAATTGTTGTATTTTTAGAGTTTATTCCAAAAACGCATTGTCTAAATGCTGTGTCCTTTATCCAATACTTCCATCTCTCCTTGCTCCTTCCACTCATTCCTTCGTTCTGTCCCCTTTGTTTTTCCTTTCTTCTTTCTTTCTAGTCCTTTACATTTTGTTTTCTACCTCCTTTCCTTCCTTCAACATATTCTTCCTTTCCTCAACATATCGTGCCTTCCTTCCTTCAATGTATCCTTCCCTCCTTCAATCCTTCCTTGTGTAGATCCTTCTGACCCCTCTTCACTGTGTCCTTGCTTTCTGTCATGTCTTTTGCTTCATATGCCCTACTTCCTTTCATTCCTGGTGACCTTTCCTTGTACACTACCTTATAAACTTCATTCTTTTTGTCCTTCCTTGCATATTTCATTGTGATTTTATTTACTTGTGCCTCTCCTTTCATCCTTCCTCATGCCTTCCCTTGTTTATTTATTGTGTAATTCTTTCCTTCTCTTATTTTGTGTGCAACTTCCCTCTCTATTTCTTGTGGACTTCCTTCATTATGTTTCCATACATGCTGACTTTTCTTCATTATGTCAATTTTTCCTTCCTCTTGAACTTCCTTTTGACCTCTCTTCCTCCCTTTGTCATTCCCTTATGTCCTGCCTTACTTTTTCTTTTGTGTTCTTCTTCTACCTTCCTTCTGTACCTTATTTTGACCCTTCTTTCTTGTGTCTTACTCTTCTTTTATTCACTGTCCTTTTTTTGTTCTTGTCATCCTTTATTTCTTTCATTCATCCATTTTGTCCTTTTTTTCCCCTTGTGATATCCTTCTTTCTTTTTTTCCTTGTGTCCTATCTTCATCCCATTCTTGGGTCTCTCAGTCCTTTTTTCTCTCTGTATTTTTTGTGGATTGTATATATGTAAACCTGCCCCACGAGAAATATCTACCAACTTTAGATACCCAACTTTATAATTTTACATTTCAATAAGAACATGATTGAGAACTTCAGAAAATTAAGTCCGGAAAAGTCTGCCATTTTTACATAAAAAGTCTGTAGAAAAACTGAGTGTAAATATACCTTTATTTTATGTAGTTAGTACACATACTGCTAAGTAAATGTAACTGAATTAGTCAAAATGCCTTTTTAGTTTGTTGTCCCTAAGTTATCCCCAAAACAAATTACATTCAAACTATAGTATTTACTATAAATTTTTATATTTCTACAGTAGTCTGAAAAGTGAAAAAGAAGGAACAAAGGAATAAAGGTGAGCGGATGGATGGATGGTGAACAAACAGATTTGTAAATGGATGCATGGACAGAGGAACGGCTTCAGCTTTTGGACAATGGGATAACGACAAAAGTACTGAAATGGGAATATTTAAAAGCACTATAAGATATTTACTGTAAAATCAACCTGAATCATTCTCATTTGTCACCTGGTAATAAAGTAACATTCCCTATAAACAATCGGTCCTCTCCATCAACAATGTCTTAGTTGCATTTTTCTCTTTTCAAACCTAGAGGTACGATCCGGAACTACTTCAGTGCAGTGTGTAGCCCGTGTTTACTTCCTGGTTACTGAGCCAATCTTATGAGGTTCCCACAGCAGCGCGCAAGCATTTCGTATTTTAGCTTAGCGAAAGAGCAGCAGCCTGCAAACATGGAAGCCAGTGAGGGAAGCAGACCATAAATAGAACAGAATATAACATCATGTACCTGTCATGTGGAAGTAAAAATTTACAAAAACAACACACCGTTTATATTAGATTGTTGTAATGGGGAAGCTGTTGTACCGAGTTGAGCCACAAGATGTCAGTGTTATTTATAGCTACTTTAATTTAAATTCTTTACTTTTGCATATTTAAAATTCATATCTTCAACATCTATATCTCATACATAGCTTCTGGTGTTGTAGTCTGACTCTTCTATTTGCACCATGTGTGAGTGACATTCGTGCCTGCACATCTGATCTGCCACAGTAGTGACTTTGATTGACAAATATGATCAATAAATCTGATTAGATAAAAAAAAAAAAAAACAAAGTGCTGATTGGGCCCTGCGCCCCAAGGATAATCTTTTAGGAGCCACTTAGAGACCAGCAGGAAGTTGCATGGAAGGCAAAAGGTTACACAGACACGTAGACACTCATTTGTCCGTCTTCACTCTGTCGAAGATAAATAAAAATAACTGAAAATGAAATGGAAATGCTGAAAAAAAATCAAACATCACGTACATTTTATGAGAGAACTGATGTGATAATTACTTTTTGTTTTGCAATTCATGTTTTCTTTGTCTTATTTTGGGCGTGGCGCCCAAGCACCTCCTACTGACCAGCTGCCACTGGTAAAATCTAAAATGTGCTTTTATTTTAAAGGTTTCCAGGTCTCTTTGGACATTCCTGTTTTAATTAAAATTCTACTTGCTGGAATCCAGCACCAAGTCAGACTCCTCTTGCCGCAGCCACGCCCAGCAGGATGACTGGGATGTTTGTGGGGATATTTGCGGGGATATTAATAAAATGGATGAATTCTTGTGACTCCGAGGACACAATGCAGTTTACTGCCAATGAGTGTTGCCCCTGATATTAACAGAGAACATGTGGGTACAGACTTTTTTGTTGATTAATCTTACACCCTTGCCCCTATCATTGATTGTCCCCTATCATACAATGCAGAATTGTATCTCCTGCCGTAGCAGTGCATTTTTTTTAGTGCTACTGAGTAGCTTGTGTTTTGGCCAATGTCAGCCACTCAGAAGTCAAGATTAAAACTCTGCTCAAGCTAATCATAACAAAAGCCATGGGATTAGTCATTGGAGATAGAGTCAAGGTCCTTGCCCACACAGCTAATTGAGCTCTTATCTTAGCCCAGACGGTAATGCTATTAATCATAAATGGAGGTCCATATTCACAAGGAAGCTCTGCAAGTGTGGAGTGTCGTGTTTTTAAGAGTTCCTTTAGAGCTGCGTAGAGACTGTGCGAGGATTCTCAAAGGCATTCTGTAAGGTACTTTGCAAAATAGGAGGCTGATTAAAGCATGCTATGATTTGTTACTCTTCTGCATGTGCTGGATTAGTTCCAGTATGAGCAACTAGTCTCATTTTGGTTGCTTGTGAGGTTAATGATAATCTGTGGGAGGGAGAGTTGTTGCTCGCAGCAAATGCAAAGCTTCGGTTTTCTTGTTTACCCCTCTTTTCTGTGGGCGGTTTACCATAGATGCAGACAACAAAATGGAAGCGCAAACATAATCCATTGTTAAGCACTAGTGTCGTTGCACAGCTGCTATTTCTTGATGCCCTGTAGAAATGCGCTCGCATACCTGTGAACTTTTAGCAGCTTTTCTTTGCTGTCTGTTTATATGACTGTGGGCTATTTTTCTCGCTCATGAGTATGTTTGCAAACATACTTTGCTCTCTTATTAATTTTTTTTGAGTGGATATTCCCCACAATAGAGCAAACTTATTTTCTTTTGTACTGCAGATTCGAATCATCGAAACCTTTAATTTACGGCCCATAATAAGGTCTGTCAGAGACCTCTGAAATTCGGGTTGCTCGCATTGGTGTGCACTCGTAAATTAGCATAGCAGAGGCACTTGGCCACGTTGGGAGTAAAGAGGGGAGGTGGGGCCGGAGACAGAGATACGAGCTCAGCACAATGATTGAAATCCCTGCCCTTAGGTGATGGCTGCTAAAGTGATATGGCAGAAAGAGAGAACCTCTCTAAGCAGAATCCGAACAGACAGAGAGAATACTGTAAAGGTTTTCGTTTGAGAGGGATTTCATCCAAGGCTGTCTCTTTCTTGTTTCATCGGGGCTGCGAGTTATGCAGTGCACAAACATTTAAGCATAATGTGAAGAGGCATGTGTACAAACCACTAGCTAATACAAATCCTTCACAAAAACACAAGAGCACCTCCTGCTGTATATGTAACACAAAGAGTCAGGGGAGGTTGTTTGGAAAAGCGGATTAAGTTAAAAGACTTAATGCTCTGTATGTCTATATGCCAAGCAGTACGTTATAGGTGTCAGCTTACATCGACAAGAATATGTGAATAATGGCAATAACCAGTTAGAACAGTTCCCATTTACTTTCCTCTTTACATGATTATTTGAAATTAGGAATTTGGATTTAATGCTTTAAGATACTGAAAAGTAACCAAGACTTTTTGTCAAAATATTTCTTCTATGTGCAATTGTAGAGAATGGAGGGGGATTTTTTTGCTCAGATTTTTTTATATTGCCATAACAACCGATAGAGCATATAACAAGGGGATTCATTTGCAAATAGGTCAAATGCAATTCAGAAATTGGTGGAAAGGCTTCAGAGGTAAGCATTAAGCCATTTTGTTAACATAGATTGACAAAAAAGTTTAACAAAGAGGTCACTTTTTCACAAGGAAATGGTAACAATAAGGACTTCCACTAAACTTTCTTTTTTATTTATATGATTTGTATTTTTTATATAGTACCAAATTCTAATACATTAAAAGGCACTGAAGCAGCTAATCGTAGTTGTGTGGTCCTCTGTGTCCTTTTTATTTATTTATTTATTTATTGTTATGCACAGCACATTGGAAATTTTTTTCTGTTGTTAAATGTGCTATATAAATAAAGTGGATTTGATTGGATTGTATCATGGGTGCACTGAGTAGCACGTTCTATGTGATTAACCAGGGTGGACACACGTAATTGCAGTGAAAGCCAATTTAAAATTTTGTCCAGGAAAGATATACTGGAAACTTAATGGAATATCATCAGTTGGTCAGTGTATGGTTACTTCAAGGAAAGATGCATGGTTAAACAGAGCAACACTGGGCTATGCATACTATCTATGAAAATAAATACAGAGCTAAATTACTCTTTCACTTTAGGCACGGTAAAGATACTGTAAACATTTCATTATTGCAATTTAGCACAATATACTGTATTGCCTAAGATCTTCTGAAATCTAGTTTTACTATATTTTATGGCATTTTATTTAGGAAATTACTGTTTGTTGAAACATTGTATTGCTTCCTGTGTTTTGATTACTCTTAGTGTATTTGAATGGTCATACAATGCAAGTCATATGCAGTGCAAACATTAATACTTTGTCATTCTATTGTGTATGTCTTGCTTTCCAGTGGTGTGGGGAGATACACACTGCTAATAACAAATCTGAATAGCCTGCCTGCATATTTGACCACTTGCACAGTCAGATGACCAATTAGGGCAGGCCGTAATAGAGCTTACTGGACATCTCCAGTATGGTGTCAATAAGTTGCATCGCAACTTATTGACACCATTTTACCACACATATCTGTCGCTGCTACGGAATGCACACAGGTGGTACTGAAAGCAATGACATAATACCATTGCATAATTCCATATTACACTGCACTGATGAGGATTATCTCACTTCCAGATGCCAAATGCAGAGATCCCCACAGATGGACTTCAGCAATTTAAGCTTTCCTTATTTTGTTAAACACAAGGACACCGTCAAATCTGTACCTTTCATCCCAGGTCCCAAGCACTATTCAATCCACACGCTTCTAAGGTATGACAAGACTTGAAGTTGCTAAAAACAAGTATTAACCTGCACAGATTTAGACCGATGTCAAACCATGTGTGTTGTTAACATATATGTTATATGTTCAGCCACCAACATACAGGATTGTGCTTATGACTGCAAACTAATTGGACAGTGACCAATCAAACTGGCCAAAAAGAAGAGAGATTGTTTTGTCACATTTAGGAGGCAAGCACATTTGGAGCTATGCAACCTGGTGTGTCTCTTGATGCCTTTAACACCCAGAACAGATCGTTATTTCTGTTGATTTTAGCTAAGTGCAATTATTTCCATATGCCAACAGTTGGGACAGCCTACCATATGAAACATAAATTCATTATCTACTACACTAAAATAAAATGTATTATACTGTAAAATGTTCAGTTATTTTAAACAACTTAAATATTAGCTTACCATTCCTTTTTTATATATTTACTTAAAGCTATAGTTAGTAATCCTGTTTAGAAACACTTTTTGTTAAATTTTTATGTATTTGGTTAGCTTAGCGGTTATGTTGGTGGTTAGCGTCGGTATTAGCCGTTAATTGTAGCTCTGCTACTCACACCGTATACTTTGAACATGGCTGACAGTCGCAAGAAACAAGCTGCGTACAAGTTTATAAGAAGAAGAGGAAAGCCTCAGAAAAAAGAAATAAGACCAGAGTGTATTTTGGAGAAATTTTTTTTGATGCAGTCCCCCTAAGGAGCAGAAGAGCAAGATAAGATGGTCTTGCACATGCACGTTATTTAAACAGGGACTTGGGGAAACTTGGGGAAAAATCACTGACCCTAGCTTTAATCTAAAGGTCTCAACAGAATAGCCGATAAACCTGTAAAATCAATATTTCCTTGTCGATTTGTAACTATTTTCTCACCAGAAATAGCGCTACACTACAAAGAAAGCAGAACCGAGAAGTTGAAGCAGCTATGAAAATCTTAATGGAGTGGTATTGTATTAATGTTCAATAGAACAAGTACAAAAAAATGTGTTGCTGGGTGCCGCGCCATGAAGCATCTAAAGCTGACAAGAGTGCTTGTTGTTTAACAGAAAATAAGAGGTGTATGTTTTGACGTGTGTCTGACGGTCCATCAGTATCCATTGCTCTATAATACGATATTTTCTAACAGGTAGGTGTCTGTGTAATTTCGGCCCAAATTTATTTCCATATGCCTGTCTTGTTACTAGAAGGGAATGGCAAAGATTTGTTCTCGCTACTAAACTGAACAGCAATTTCTGCCTTTTTTTTTGCTACCATTCATTACTCATCAGTTTTATAACTCGAAAAGACGCTAACAGCAGCAGACTACTGGTTGGAGCTAATTCTTATAGGATACTTTGTTGCGTTGTTCCGAGCATTAAGTATAAATCAGTGGAGCACCGATGGCCAGAGAGTACCATTAAAAGCTCTATAATGCATTTATATTATTCACACATATCAAGCACATTAGCGCTAGGTCTAGAAATGGCTTTCAAATTACGAGCCACCAAGAGCTTACATGCTGGAGCTCCGGGGAGAAAAGAACAGCTGAAGGATGCAGTTTAAAAATACCAGATTGTTTTTCTCCAGGGCTGGAATGACTCATTACCCAGGCAGCAAAGCAGGAAGTCTTGTCAGTTGAGTCGTCCCACAGTACAGTGGCACTCAAATTGAGCCAGCGCATCATTTACAGTCCTGCAGTCATTTTGGGAATGATGAGAACAGCAACACACACACACACACTAGGTTATACACACACATCCACACCTGAGTTGGAATTCAACGAAAGGTTCTGTCTAAATCCTCAGAGTCTTTTTTTTTTTTCTTTTTTCTCTTAGGCAGGATAAAGTCTCAGGTGGCTGCCATATGCTGGCCTGTGCCACAAATTCCACAGCTCTCCTGACTCAGTTATTCACAAAACAGGGTTATTTGGAGATGCCCTAACCAACCTATCACTCAGACACAGTGACATTTCCACTACTGGATGTCTGCTCAACTCTCATTTGATGTCCACCCTGCAAAAAGGTGTTAGTCTCGCTCAGGGATGGACCCAGGCCGACATGAAAGATAGGCTGAAGGGGTTAGAGGGCGTGCTGAGGGCACACTAGAATGACTAAGACTCGGATCATTCCTCACCTGAGCAGGAATGATGACTTCCCTGTGGGAATTCAGCTTTGTGTCAGGATTTGACCTTTCAAGTGAAAGAAAAGGTCTTAGAAGTAATGGTCTGCCCCATATCAGGGCAAATGGAAAGAAAGATTAGTTGATAGTATTTAATTTCCTAAATTGTTACTTATTTGCACTTGGCTGCTTTCGTTTTCTTTATCTGATCCACATTCTGCGCAGTTTCATATAATTTCGTCTCTGTACACTTCTTATCTGAGCTTCACACCAGAAAAATCCATCTTTCTGCAGTATGCTGCTTTGTCTGCGGATAATGCGACGGTATTGAGGCGGGTGGTAAATAATGCACAAGTCTTTCTCCTTTCATTTTTTTCCAAAGAAGGAAGTGCATGCTTAAATAGTTGTTTCATAAGCTTGCTTTAGAGGCATTTGCCATGACTTTGGCAAACCTCCACCATGCAGTTTTTTTCACAAATGTTTGGAAACAATTTTAGAATCCAAATGGAAATTGTTCTTGATCTTGCCTTTTTCAAGAATCCATAGCGTCAGTGCACATGATTTGCACATGAACCACAGCAGAGAAAAAAGATGATAGTCTTAGTTGTTGTTTCCCAGCTAGTGTTTGATGTTCCGAATTTTGTTGATGTCATTTTAATCAGATAATCTCAGATGAGGTACCTGGTGTGTAGAAATGTAATATTGTTCACCTTTACTCAAAGAAAACCTAAGAGGTGACTTTTCAGAGCTCTTGCAAATAATTAACGTAACTGATAAAATCAACTATATTAATCAATCAAAATAAAGAGATTATCAGTTGAACCAAATTTGTACCTATTTGTTTTTATTTATTTCTTAAATTTTTCAACAAAAGCAATTGTTCCTTTACCTCTTTGTGTATGCAGAGATTCCCAGGCTGCAGTCTGGAGGCCTCTTGTATACATCAGTTTGCTATTGGCGCCACTAACTGGTCAACAGTCAATAATCCAGCGATCAGCTGTATTGTAGAAGAAAACACCATTTGGACAGACAATGATAAAAAGCAAACAGTAGCTCATTTAATACTCATTACTAATACACATTTTTAACTCTGTGATTTTGCCACTGTCACTGACATTTGGATGGTAGGGTCAGAATGCTGCATAAACAACATAAAACCTTTATTAATGGTTCAGACTGCTGGTTGTGGTGTAATAGTGTAATATTTGGACACCTCGATCCGAGTTAAGTATTTTTAAAGGCCTTAGCATTCCTGAGTACTAATGCTGACCATATCCATTCCTTTAAGACTCCAGTGTATCCACCTTATGATGGCTATTCCCAGCTGAATAATGCACCATGTTACAAAGTTCATATCATCCAAAACTAGTTCTTTTTTCTTTCTTTTTTTTTTCTTTCCCCAGTGTCCTGTCTAGCAATGTGGCAATACGAATTTATGTCTTAATGCCAAATAGAGCTTGACAGATTTTGCTTTCACAAGTGGAGCAAACAGCTTTCGCCATAATGCTCCGCTTGATTTATGCTTGTAAATAGCTTTATTGTGATTCCTGCAGGGAGAATTTTAAATTATATGGACACTACAATGGGAAAGTGGGAGAGTAAAGGAAGAACAAGAAGAGAAAAAAAAGAAAGAGAAGAGGTGAAAGAAAGAAGAGATAAAAGGAAGAGAATGATAAAACGTCTTCTGTCTGCTCCATCACCTGGAAAGAGAGACGCAAAAAGAACAGCACAACCAACAGACATAAAGCAACAGATACAATCGAGTAACACCTTGATACCATTGCTAAATCATATGTATTATTATTTAAGCTGACATGTGTAATGTGATACCTTAAAAAAGAAAGTGAAAGAAAATAAATAAATAAATTATAGGCTTTCTGTATATAAGTGAACATTTAATACCTGGGACCCAGCACCTGTGGGAGTTTGTGAGAGTGCACTAGTTTAGGTTAAAATTATCCAGAAGGAAATAGCTCGATAGTGATTGTGGAGAAACTAGTTCTTAAACATGAAGATGAGTTCACTGTACTCCAATGGCTTCCACGGTCAACTGATCACAACCCATCCCTAAGGGATGCGGGGGAATTGGAGATTTGCATCATTGATGTGCATAAATCTGTTGCAACTGCGCAATGCTGTCATTTCAATATGGAACTGAATTTCTTGTTGAATCCTTGCCATCAATAATTAAAATGTTTCGGAAGTCAAATAAGGATACGACCCTATACTAACAAGGTCAACCTGATAAAGTTGCAAGTAAGTCTGTGTTACATGGAAATGGTACTGCCACAATCATTTCATTTTAGAGCTTTAAGGGTTGTAATAGAAACAGATTATTTTCCTTCAGTACTGCACTTATAACTAAACTGAGGCCCATTTTGTTTATTCCTACTTCTTGTCATATTTGGCAAAACGTCAGTAATATGTCAACAATTTACCAGCCAAAAATGATTGACTGGTAAATTTTGGAGGTAATTTCAGATGTTTAGATTCATGTATTTAGATAAATTAATTAATAGGTTAATGGACACAAAAAAAGAGAGTGGAGGCAGCCTTTATGCTTTTTTTTCAGCACCTCATAATTTTGCACTCTTTCTTTGAAGAGTACTGTTTGGTTGGACTTGGAATGTGGAGCACATCAGAAAATAAGGAATGTTCTTGTGTGCTTAAATGCCTCTGCTCCATAATTTTGCTTTAATGCTTACAGCTAACACCAACTCGACAGCAGGCCACATTCACTTTCAAGCGCCTGTTTTTACACGCTTTAAGTGAAAGGTATGGGATAAAGAATGAATCAGATGTATGCGGAGGCAGGGAAGTATATGAGATGCTATACCTCACCAATGTCAAAAATCCACCCACATATGTTCACAGAGTATTGCAACCTTCGCAGATATTTACTGGATTCTCAATCGTGTTCACTGCACAACAAAATCCCGGCGCATCCATTGACAAACCCTATCTGGGAAAGACCTGTGAACAGAAATCTAATGCGATGGGAGAAAAGTACTGCTGAGAACATGGCTCCTATTGCAGGGCAGAGCGGCATAAATAGGGCTCATGGTATTGGCCCTACCACATTTGTTTGCAGGAACTGATTCTGAAGATGAAAGGAAAGAGGAGGTTTGTCTTTTCCAGTTCAACATGCCTCCAGGGCTGCCTGAAAATCTTAAATAGATGGATATACGAGAAAGCTGGGCAGAATTAGCAAATGCTTGCGCAATGATCCACCAAAATTATTTATTATTCCTTTAATTTTATGCACATATCAGAAGCTGCTTCTTCCTCTGGCGTTTTCTTATCCATGCTTGTATTACTTCCAATGTGGTCCTGATGAGTCATACACTGGCACTATGAGGAAATTTAAGCAGCTGCTCTATGTGATAATGATGGCTACTGGTCACATTATGAGGCTGAACACATATGCACCTTGTGAGATATCAGTTGCAAGGCCTCTAAGGCAGTAATGAATCCAATCTATCATATATACATAATTAGTACATAAGGTCTTTTGAACAGTCTGGGATTTAGACTGATTAGCAGTGACACTCTGACCATTGGTAGGTGAAATAGCAAACAACGGCTGTCTTATGGGGGTGATGCATTCATTACCTCATGTGCAAAAACCTTAAAAAATTACGTTTTTTTTACTGCAATAGCAGAAAAAATGTCTGTCAACTTTTAATTGCTAATCTTTAACTTCCGTTGACTTGGCATATAAGATAAAAAAAATAAAAAATAAGGTAACTTTTTTAGCCTCTCTTCAAAGTGGGAGGCATTAAAGGAAACATGTTTTGATGTTTAAAACATCTAAACCTGCATATAGCTGGAGATACAGCGATAATTAAAATGCTTAAAACTGTGACAAAAAAATGCTTGACCCAAATTTATGTCGTCATCACACAGAGTAAGCAGGCTGTTAAGGCAGATTTTAAAAAAACAACCCTTAGAATACTGTTAGGCGACTGTAGTCTACTAAGTCTCCATAACAACCATTAGAGGTATTTTTTTATCCTTGAAGCTCAGTTGTTTCTTCCTTGAAGTTTTTACTGTATTTTACCTTAAGGGTTTGAGGGTGGCTGCTGACCAGTCAAAGAGTTCACATTGGCCCTTGTTTACTATTGAATATGCCACAAGGACATAAAATAAACATATGATTAGCTGTGCGGCTCCTTGAAGCAGTCAAAGAAGGTTGCTTTGTTTGATGAATCCCATATTCTCTTACATCCGGTTGTCGTTGAGATTTGTTCTGGGGAAATTGCAAGCTAACTAGGACACTGTGATGTGTTGGTCATAGATCTCAGGGTTCCCCCCACCGTATTATGAGACTTTACTTACCCCCCGGCCACCAGGCCAAGCATAGTTTGTGTATTTGAAATGCTTTAATGTTTAGCTGTTATTAGCTTAAACGCACATTGCATTCATGGTGCGCCTCTCCTTCGAGCAGCACGATGCATCCTTGCGCTTCCCCCTGTTTACAACCCCCCCGCACCGCAACCCACCTCAACACCTATTGCCAGGATTACCAGATTTTCTGGGGGAAACCCTGGTACCAACCCTTATGGTTTCCAAACTAGAAACACAAGTTTAACCTGTTGACCTGCCCTTTACAATTTAGTGATTTTACTCCACCTGAGCATCTATGGGATGAGCTGGAAAAAATAAATCTGCTTGACACATACCCAGACTTTCATCTCAGAAAACATCAAGGTTCTGCTACAGATAGTTTTATGCCAGACACCATGACAATTCAAAAGACTGGTGGAGTTCCCCCCTGTATGTCTTTCCAGTGGGGCCTTTACTCTAGTTTCCTTCTGTGGGAGGGGGAGCAATCCGTTTGAGAGTTGTAAGCTTGAACAAAATGTAGTAAAATGCTTTAAAGAGTTATGAAAAAGTGTGAAATTGGCTGACGGTACTTTAACAATGCACACTGTTTAGAATTATTGATTTTTATTCTTTCAAATAGCGAGCTGACTTGTGTGGTGACAGCCGATCTGTTCTACTTTCTGCATGTTAAGACAGCTGTGATGTTCTCCACTGTGATGAATAAAAAATACATGCGCGGTATTGCGGTTATGGGTATTGGGATGAAATATGCTGTTTTGTGTTGGAATCTTTTCAGTGGCCTACATGTGTTTGTTTTGTGTGTTTTATGACTTATGGATGTACCATACAATGCATTTTTAACAAGTTAGGAGTTCAGTGATTTCTTCTGGGTTTGAAGCCACACCTTCTGGTTACAGTTGGTCTGTTTTTGCTTGCCTGTTCTCAGAAAAGCTGAGGTGATTGAGGCTGACACGTCTGCAGCCAGTCTGCATAGTCAGCTGGACAATTTTAACAGACTGCAACATTGCAGAACAGGATGAAAGTGAGGAAAGATGGGTAACCCATTATAGCATAAAAAGGGTGCCAATAATAGTTTGTCATGTTGAATATTTTCAGGCTCATTTTCACCATCTTGCCCCCAGGCACTGAACAGTATATTTGTTATTTACTGCATTTTCACATGAACTCAGTTTGTCACTCTGCTATACAAAACATCCACCTTTGCATTTTTCTGAAATGACAAACAAGTTTCTTTTTGTGTGGAGTGTATGCTCGAGTGACTATATCAAGAGGTAAGGCAGACAAATTTAAAGGAGCAATAAGCAAAATTGAATTATTTTTTAGATAGAAAGAACTGAAAATTGGCCTCTGGCAATGAAGTAAATAACCTTGGTGTTATTTTTGACCAAGACATCTAATTTAAATCCCATATTAAACAGGTTTCCAGAGTTTCCTTTTTTTCACCTCTGGATTATTGCCAAAATTAGAACAATTTTGTCCTTGAGTGATGCTGAAAAAATAGTCCATGCATTTGTTACTTCAAAGCTGGACTATTGTAATTCTTTATTATCAAGAATTTCACAAAATGCAGTTTGAAGACTTTAGCTGATCAAAAATGCTGCAGCAAGAGTCCTGATGAAAATCAACAAGAGGGATCATATTTCTCCTATTTTAGCTTCTCTTCATTGGCTTCCTGTTAAATCAAGAGTAGAATTTAAAATTCTTCTCCTCACATATAAAGCCATTAATAATCAAGCTCCATCATATATCAGAGCTCTGATTACCCCGTATATTCCTAACAGAGCACTTCCCTCTCAGGCTGCAGGTCTGCTGGTGGTTCCTAGAGTCTCTAAAAGTAGAATGGGAGGCAGATCCTTTAGCTATCAGGCTCCTCTCCTGTGGAACCAACTCCCAGTTTTGGTCCATGAGGCAAACACCTTGTCTACTTTTAACACTAGGCATAAAACTTTCCTTTTTGACAAAGCTTATAGTTAGAGTGGCTTATATTACCCTGAGCTATCTCTATAGTTATGGTGCTATAGGCTTAGGCTACTGGAGGACATCAGGGCCTATTTTTCTCAATCTGCTGAGTTCTCCTACTGTTCTCCAATTTGCATTGTTTGTTGTTATTTCAGCTTTTAATTGTATGTTCTATGTCATTTTTTTCTTAATAGTAGGTACATCTGGTCTGGTGTTCTGTTAGCTGTGACATCATCCAGAAGAAGCAGATCATCTGCTATTAACACACAACATAGAAAGGATTCCTGGATCAATGTGTGCTGCTGTGCTTTTTTGTGTCTCTGCTCTGTCTTCTCTAACCCCCAGTCAGTCGAGGCAGATGACCATTCATGATGTTAAAAATGACCAAACCTATAAAAACTAGAAATGACCAAGAGGAAACATAAGCAGAACATGTGAAGAAATAGTTCTGAAATAGTTATTTACCTAAACCTTCACATATCTACTGTGTAACGAGAGCTAGTAATAAAATTTGTTAAACAACTGGAACTTTTACAAGCAAGGCTGAATTTAGGTAAAATATCATTTTAAAACAATAGATATTGAGGAGGATAGTATAGGAGGTAGACAAAATGCCCAAAGCTCAGTGTATGAGGACTGTAACAAAGTCAAACTTGTAGGAATTATCAAACAACCTATTTAAAGTCATATATGCCAGGATACTGTATGTTTTAACATATATATTACTGGGAAAGGTTGAAAATAAGTTATTAAAGTAGGGAAATGTTGGGAAAAAGAAAAATTGAAAATGACATTTGATAGATTCTCTTACAAAGGGTACAATTAATTGGGAACAGATGAGAGACAGGATTTGATCTAAAAACAACAGATGTTGAGTTATTTTTCTTATTGTTTTACAATGCAGGGCCAAAAATTCAGCTCTGATACCATGTTTAAATGTATAGATGTTTTAAATGTACAGCTTGTTTGTATTTATTAAAACCAAGTTTCATCTAAACCTGCAAAATGAATAAGCTCTGATCAAGACTTAAAAATCTTTTCACAGAAAAGACTCCCATGAAAAAAAAAAAAAAAAAAAAAAAAAAAAATACATGTTGAAGTTCAAACCAGGAGAACTAGATATTGTTGCAGGCCATGTCCAGCTCTTTATAACCACAGTCCATCCTCTGACGGATATGTCCAGCTGAAAGCTCAAATCATCTCAGACTGTATTTCTTGAGTATGACATGAATTCCCTGTACTTCAATGGCCTCCGCAGTCACCCAATCGCAATTCAATAAAGCACATTTGGGATGTGGTGAAACAAGAGAGCCACGTCACAACCGGCAGCCGCTCTGTGATGCTTTCATGTCAGTACAGAGCAAGAGCACTGAGGTACATTTTCCACAACTTGTTGAAGTTGTGTCAAAAAATATTTTGTGTAGCTCTGAAGGTCCAACCCAGCACTAGCAATGTGTTACATAATAAGGGTGCAGATGAGTGTGGTGCAAGAAATATTTAAATATCAACTTTTATCTTAAATTTTACTTAAGTTAAAAAAAAAACAGTAATCCAGTTACAAAAGGGCCAAAACAGAGAACTTCATTGAGTCATAGTTCTTTTTACAGACACTCTTTATCATCCAACAACTTCACTGAATAACAACCACTCAAATCCTCACACAATACCTTAGGTTTACTATAAACTAGTCGGATTCCGTATAATACACTGTTTGATATATTTCTTTCCAGTTGTTTCTTACTCAAACACAACAATTCATCTAGAGCTAGTTTTTCTCCAACAAGCACAAGTGCCAGTTCTAAGAGGGCTGCTGCCAAACACAGCTATTTTGTAGTAATGAAGCTGTCAGAAAAAAAAGTGGAGTGGATAATGTTTGTACCCACTCTACTTTCATGCCTCGGAAACAAAGTGAATTATTCTTAGGGAGCTAAAGTACGCCTGTGGCACAGATGTACAAAAATGAAATGAAAATTACATTAAAATGGGTATTCAGTCATTTCTGCATGCCTTGTGGCCAGGCCACCTCTGTGTGCTTTCTTCAAATGTGCAAACATGCAAGGCACCCTGTGGGTGCTGTCACTCCTCACTGGCTCTGTGTGCTCACTCTTAACATGGGGAGGTGCTAACATTATCTGAAGCTTTTATGCAATATTTACCAAGGCCATTATCATTTTCAAATACTACATCAGTAATTCATTTAGCCTTATTCACTCACATTCCAGTGAAGAATGTACATAAACCGAGGGGCTCACAGCCTCCCCAGTTTCATAGATCGTTACTCAGTTTCTTCGCAGAAGCAAGTCATTCTTTTTGGAGGACTTGATGTATGACATTGTCACGCAAAAAACATAATTTAAGTCTGCACATCAAACTTTGATTGTAGAAGATTGTGGCATTTTTATATTTGAACACAACAAGGTTGTATGGGTTTGGGTAATGGGTAAGGAATGTTCACATCAGTACACGAAAGGCAACCCAATCATGGAGCTATTTCAAAACTGAGGATGGTAGAATCTTAAGAAGGGAGGAATATAACCCGCTTGTTACTTCAAAGATAAAAGCTCTTAATCAAGAATATGGTATTACAGTTATTATAACATTTGTGTAATATTAAGAGTATATAGGTAAAAATCATACTTGCTTTTTATTACCACTTTCTTTAGTAGTAGTTACTAAAAGTGATGGTCATTTGTGGTGACTGTTAACTCGAATTCTAAACTAGATATGGTGACTCAAGTTACAGACTTGGTCTCAAGTCACTAAAAAGACTTGACTTTTACTTCACGCAGCCTTAGACTCAAGTCCCAAACTTCTTATCTCAATTAATCAGGAATGAAAGTTTAGAAGCTACAGACCACATGTCTGAGAACTGGTGTGCTGCATGTACATATGTTCCTAAGGAAGGGCACGCTTGATTTATTAGGCAGTGAAGTTCACAGACCGCTGTGGACGGTTGAGAACTGGGTGTCCAAATCCAGTCCTCGAGAGCCACTATCTCTCAGCTATTAGACTCATCCCTGTTCGTTCATACCTGAATCAAATGAATGGCTAATTACCAGTTCTCTGCACAACTTGGTGACATGCTGAGGAAGCTATTTCAGTCATTTGATTCGGGTGTGTTGGTGCATTGCTGCATCTAAGTGTTGCAGGGCAGGAGCTCTCGAGACGTGACTTGGACTTGGGCCTGTTATTCATGAACATTCATTTATGACATCGTTGATGAGCCGAGGGACATTCCTGCCTTTGCATCTCTCCATAAATTTCTCCTCAGTTGCTTCTTTTTCATCTTTTTGCAGACCCAGCTCCTTCTTGATGATCTTGAGCTGCTTCTGTTCTGTACTTAAGGGTACTATACTTTCTACCCAGCTGAATACTTTGAAACCATGCATTAAGGTATTCAATACATGTTTGATAATGTTGAAACTTTTGAAATGATGAAGATCCAAATTAGATAGAAACATTGTCGACTGTTAAAATAGCATCCCGACTCTGACGGTCAAGGGTGCTGGCTTTTCTCTGTTCATTTTCCTTTTTGCAACTATGTGTAGATAATTGTGGGGCAGTTAGAGTCCTTTGAAGATTCAGAAAAAAGGGAACAGCTTTTTCCTATTAATTTAAACACTACCAAACCAGAACTTTCAACGAGAGCAGATTAACTGGGAAAAAAAAACATTTCACAAAAAAACATATAATTCAGATGACTTGTTAACAAAGGTATGTTTCAATGGTTATTTTAAACATTTTGCAAAAATGAGAAACAAAAATTCCAGTAAAAATTTGTATTTTTAGTGTGTTTTCTTTGTGCCAGATGTTTTCTGCACCATAGGGACACTCCATTCTGGTGTTTCCAGAACTTTGGCCTACTATGAAATATTTCCAAGCAATTTTACTCATAAAAAGGTCTCTGGAGGAATATGTGCATGTCATGCCGAAACCTTTCGTAACTTTTTGTTGGCAGGCAAAGCAGCTAGTTTTGCTTGAGCATATGGTATGCTTGGGATACTTTTTAAAAGTTGAAATCTAAACTGGCATTTCTTTCCAACTTCTTCCTGGTTATAATTTGGGTATAGTTTAGGCAGGGTAGAACATATGTTTAAGTGCAGCCATGGTCATTTTATGCTGTGGCTTACTGAACTCTTTTCAGATAAAGAATGCACAAACACTAAATTCAAACTAAATCCTTGATTCAACCAACCTACATGTTTAAATAAAAAACTGGTTGGGAGGATGTAATGACTGTAGTATTAACATATATAATAGGCTAGAATGGAAGGAAAACTGTTCTTCTATTGAACTTTTTATTGACCTTTTTTTCTATCACACTATATATATTGTTATTGAATTATCGTCCAGCCCTCGTGTAGATTGCTGCTCAAATCCATCCAATATCCAGTTGTCTATGTAGAGTCACAAGGGAGTTGCCTAGCTCCAGCAGTCATCGGGCAAAAGGCATGGTACCCCCATAACAACTAAACAACAGTGCTACCAACTGCCCCAATGTACAGGCTCTGATCAAATCCTGGAAAGGAATTTTTGTTTAAGTGGGAACAGAGAAGGTTGTTGTAACACAGGTGCTTGTCTGCCTGAGAGCTTTGTTACATCAAGACACAAAGATTGTGTGTTTAGGCACATACCTTCATTTATTTTCTTTCTAGCTTTGTGTAGACAAGATAAAGCCTTTTGCCCTCTTTTATGCAAAATCTCTTGGCAGCACTACTGACAGTACAAAATTTAAAGTAGGGCATTGTGAATTGTTGGCCTTCTTTGGCTCGAGGAGAGCATTTCAACACCCCCACATACTTGTGCTTGGGAGATGCCTGCATTATTTCCTGCTTATATTACTTACATTCTGCATTTTACATGGCTTCACATGAAAAAAATTGCCCGTGTCCGTGACACTTGGGGGTGGGCGTGAAGCTGGATTTCACCCATTATGCATAACCTCTCGGGCAGACTTGATTCCCGATGCCCTACACCCTACACGGAACATTTCATAGGGAGCTCCAGCAGAAACACGGGGAACCACTTTGGTTGGCTGCCAGCAATATAATAGAGTTGTGAGTAAAATGCCATTTTTGCTTCCTAATCCAGTGGAACTCTGCCACCTCATATTAATTAATCCACTTTTCTGGTATTTAAGTAGACCTGATTCTATTTCAGCCATGACTAATGTGTCAGGAAGTAAATAACTTACATTTTATTACCTTAGCTGATTTGAAATTGAAACCGTGTGAGGGAAACAAATATGCTAAAACTACCTGTGATCTTCCTTTGGTATTTTATACAAGACATAGATTCATTTTTGGATGACCTATAGTGTTCAGAATATATGAATTATGTTTAATTAATACGGTATTCTTTTTGTTTTAATTAGAAATTAATACCTATTTTTTTAATTCAAAGATATAAATACCTACCTAATCTAGGGGGTCATCTGGCTAGAGAAATTATGAAAGCTGATATATTTTAAAATTATACCAGGGCTTTATAATGTTAAAGTTTTAAAACCACACACCCTAGAGTTCCTGCAGTTTAAAGTCTTGCCAATGAGAATTCAAAGAAAGTGTAAAAGTTACCAGTCTTGTCTCCGGTTGTATGAAGGATGTTGTAAATCACTGATGCTCCTTTTACCATCTGTTGCTATGTACTGCTGTTCAGATGGCGGAAACAGTGCTATCATACTTTTAATATGCTTATGTTCTAAATAAAAGTTTCTGTTTTGAAAACACTATACAAAATGCTCTGTACATAAAAATACTAATATTTATGTTGGCGTGGAACCTTATTAACACTTTGTTTTGTTTCTATGGGCAGAGTATTATTTTTATGTAAAAACAATGACACCATGATAAATCACCCCAAAACCTTTTTTACATTTAATGTGACTTTTATCCTGCATAATAAAATGTTTTATTCTGTGAACCGTGCCCCATCAGCTTTGTCCCAAAACCAAGTAGAGCAAGTGCAAAAACAAATGATAAGCCCAGTACAGCCCACACAAGCCAATAAGTAAAGCACTTTGCATTGTCCTTGTATTGAAATGTGTTATACAAATAAATGTGCCTTTCCATGCCAATAATGAATTAATTGGAGGATAAATACAAAAGATAAAAAGCAGCAGCAAAGTTGATGCAGCAGTGTGCAAACTCTTACCCCTGACCTTTTTTGGAATGGCCTAACCAGATCCTGGGTTTACCTGGAAAAGGGGCAACAGTGGAGGAGCTAGAAGTTTGCCCCGTAAACCCCCCGGCACCCAGCTCTCACCGCCCTCTTGTGTCCTTGGGGAGACACTTCACCTGCTTTACCTGCTGTCGGTGGTTAGAGGGCCCAATGGCGCCTTCTGTCTGGCAGCCCCGCTTCTGTTACCCTGTCCCTGGGCAGCTGTAGCTACAATGTAGCTTACCACCATCAGGGAGTGAATGTGTGAATGAATGACTTAATGTGGTGTAAAACGCTTTGGGGTCGTCAGAATTGATTAAGCGTTACACAAGTACAGACCATTTACCATTTACCTGAGGAAGGCTGTGGACAGGATGTGTCCTCACAGTCTGTGAGATTTGGAAAAATGTCTGCAAGGCACATGGGAAAAATAATTAACTTTTAGTGTCAGGGTGTGCACACTTTTTCAACCAGGTTGTTGTACCTCTTTTGTCATTATTTTCCTTCTAACACGTGTTTTATGCCGCATAAATGTGCCAAAAACATGACCCCATCTTATGTCTATATTTTATATTAAATCATTACATGATTATATTTTTAGGTTTATAATGGATACATTTATAAAACTTTAGTTCTCCTCAGAATATGCTGCACATTTAGCTTTGGGGCTCCCAACTAGCTTGCGGGGCCCTATTAATTTGTTGAGTCTGCATATGGCAAGAAAGGGCGCTGTGGAAAAACATAGACTGTCATAGTATTGAAACTAAAGTATTTCACCTTTAGAAAGATAATGCTATTTTATGAGCAGTGTGGCTGTTAAGTAGCAGACTGACTGGTAACAGGAATTGAGAACACTGGATACAGTGTACAGATCTCTTTGTTGCACAGATCTTGTAGTACAGTGTTTAGTACATTGTGGTCATAAAGGTATGGACATGGTGAGAAACAATATTATAGGTCAAATGTAACATTTAAGTAATACTAAATTAGTATTAAAGGTACATGCAAGTTTTGAAGTTAAATATTTTCTTTCCATACATGCCCTCTCTGGTGAGCTAACTTAGTTCATGAGGACACCTGGCTACTTTCTTGAGTCTCTGCCATGATTGACGCATTAGTGAGAGAACACGGGCTAACATCAATATTTATGACTTTCTTACCTCAGAAGACATTACGCCTCTAGACAAAAGGCCTGTGCAGCCGCAGCGGCAGATGCTTTTCCTTTTCTCCCATGCCCGTGCACAACACTGGTGTCATTTCAACTTGTTGCTAGAGGGGGAAAACCTTGTGCACAAATGCTGTGCTATGCTCCTTTAAGAGCCCCTAAGTTTGCTAAGACAATATCCCCCAACACCATTATACAAGCGCACCTTGCTTGTATTTATGTTGCATTAACCTTGTTCTGACTCTACCATCATAATGACCTATTGGAACATGCAATATTTTTCTAATCTGGTTATATTTAATTTTGGTGAGCTTAGCTGACATGTAGTCTTAGTTTCCTGTTCTTGGCCTATATCAGTAGCACCCTGTGTGGACTTCTAATTCAAGGTTTGACCTGCTGGATGTTCAGAAATGGTTTTCCTTGTACTTTTTATTTGAGCCACTGTTGCCTTCCTGTTGTTTTAAACATGTCTGCCCATTCTCCTCTCACATTGGTATATTGGTATCAGCGATCAATTGAACAGCTGAACCTAACGAAGTGGGAGTGTACACAATTATGCAAAATCCATAACAAATCAAAGTCACCAAATGTATGAGACAGCAAAGAGCTACTTGAAAAAGCATGTTATATACTGAGTGCATTTTTATGAGCTTAGTGTTCAGCACAGTATGCCGCGGTGGCAGTTTGCAAATGTTGAGCACATCACAGTGCTGACTGATACCCCACTGAGTGGTGATGAGCAGCTGGGAGGTCAGTGCATCATTGAAGGGTCGATGGTAATTTGATGGCAGTTGTTGAAAGGGAGAACTCCTCACCTCCACTCTTCCTTCCAATTGCCTGCCAGTTGAGAAGGGATTCGATCTGACACCCCTCTGATTGCAAGCTCATTCTATCACTGTCAGGATATTGCCAGTCAACTGCCTATTGTTACTGCTGTCACTTCCCAGTAGTTTGACTTCACCCATCTGTGAGCCAGAAACATGTGCTGGGTTATGATTTCATCTTTCTGAAGAGGAGGATTCCATGTTTGCGCAGGCTAAGAATGTGCAGCAATGCCGACCTTGTTTTTTAACATCAGTCTGTTGCTGGGTTTTCCTTTTGCACGCCGACCTCCGGTTCCTTCAGTTATTCATGAGCCATCTGCTTGGGCAAGGGCTGCATCAGATGTGTGTCAAACAGGACCTCATCTGTCCCTCCCTTTCGGCTCTTAATTGTGTCCCCGTCTGCAATCCAAGGCTGACACTGATGCTCCTGCAAGACACCCTGATTAGCTGATGGACTACTGCCTAAGTATCTGGTCTGTCATGTCCTAAATAACCTGTTTTATCTGTTGGCTGCATCTTTATTGCAGATCACAGCGTCTGGTTCATTAATGCTGTTAGAACAAACACAAACCTATCATTTAGCAATTTTCTGTGGTTTTGTTTTCTCTGATCTGGAAGGACTACAAAGATGGAAGTTTAAAATGTTCAATACTGAAGCAAAAAAAAGCATAAAAAAAACATTGACAGCTGTGTAGAAAATTAAATAGAAACAAACAAAACAACATATAAAATAAATTAATATATGTCAACCTCAAATCAAAATATATTACCCATAAGGTATGAGGTGCAATAATGCAGAAAGTGTGGAGTTAAGTCATATCACTTGGTTTAAAATCAGTCTTGAGACACAAATGTTATAATCTCAGACTCAAACAGATTCAGTTACAAAAGAGTTAAAAGTGAAATTTGACTGCACCCAAAATTACTTCCCTGGGATTGTATGACTTAATCCACAACCAGCCATTCACACATTCACACCCTGAATCCAGAAAACCAGTATGAGAGCCAATATCCACAAATTGAGAAAATACTGTATTGAACAGTTGTGACCTTTCAAAGAAGTGGTTGGCCTGCCAAATATTACTCTTAGAGTGTTTAAACACCCAGGAGGTCACCAAGGAATCCTAGAAAAGCATCTAAAGCATTACAGGCCCCACTTGCCTGATTTGAGATCAGTGTTCATGATTTATCAATAAGAAAGTGAGTTGGCAAAAATCGTGTTCCAAGTTGGAAAGCACCACTGACTGCAACTTCTCAAATTTTATACTAATTACCCAGAAACCCCATATTTAACACAACATGCAGTCAGGTTTTAGGTGAAAGAATACAGAGGTTTAGTCATGTTAGTGCTTGTCCGAGTAGGGTTATTTTATGTTTACATACATTTTTAGGTGGCCAACAAGATTAACCATACTGTGTCACAGTATACAGTTAATATTTACTGTATAATGCTACATCACCATTTCTTTAATCAAGTTCAGTTAAACTTAACTTGGTGCTTGTTCTGGCACATTTTAAGAAACATTAATACATTTTGGAAATGTATTTCAATACATTTGTATATGCTATATAGATGGCATATTACATATTTGGTTAATTTACTTAGTTTTAAAATTCAAAGCTTATAACTTGGGACTTGTGTTCGTGCACATGTTCACTTTGGACTTGACTTTGCATGTCTTTATTTGCGACTGATCTCCAAAACCTGAATGGAAATATTTAAGACTTACTTGTGACTTGTGAAAAAATGACTTGTTCCCACCTCTGCATTAAGACAACTTTAACACTACGAACTACCAAACTCTGAGGGATTTTTACTTCTAGAAATAAGTTTAACTTCACAAAAAGCAATATGAAGAAGGAAAAGTGAGGCTTTTGAAAACTTTACTTCCAGTAACCGATGCAATAAAAAGGTCAACGTAGTCTTTTTTTTACCTCAACCTTTTTCATATGAATATGCCCTACCAACCAATTCCTTTGCTACTCAGTGGTCCTCTTGAAAATGAAGACCATTTTTCCACTGATAATAAAACTTTTCACAGGCTTATGAAGGGAAAAGAGGTTCAAAGCAAACTTTAATAGAATATTCTCCTGGTTTGCTGTGACCGTGTGACTCTAGGCTACTCTGTAATTCTCACACTTTTCCCTAAAGAAGTGAGAAACTCCTCATGGGCAAAAGTAGAAGCGCACAATTAGAATGTGCTGAAAAAGTTTGAAGCAGAACAAAAACACATTGATTTTCTGTAAAAAAGAAGAAACCTATATCTCAACTTTTTGATACTTTTATGTTGTTTTGGTCTCTTTTCTTTTGCGTGCTGTGAATGATATGCAGATTTAACTATTTAAGGCTGCAGTGGTACAGTTAAAGCAGGTTGAAATTCTCAGGTTTTGATGCAATTGTGATCAGAAATGTACATACGCTCATTTGTAATTTGTCTTTTGGAGCCACTGAGGCAAAAAGCCAGATTTCTTCTGGTGAAAAGATTTATTGTCAGATGAGACAACAGGGTTCTCCCCAGAGGATGGAATAACAATGCCGCAACACCCATACCCCAGCGCTGCTATAGTGATTTTCAAATCTAGGGTGTTTCTTTCCCATTTTCCCTAATCATGTTCCTCAAATGTATAGAAACTCCTCGCCCCGTGCGCCACTTTCCACAGGCACCATTGTTTTCCAGTAAAATCATCTAACAATATTTTAGAGCGAGGCTTGCTTCTCATCGGTCTGTTGTTCAGTGACGCAAGTTAATCATTGGTGGAAATCTGACTGACCCTATATTTCTGATAATGCAGGCTAGCATTAAGCTTCTAAAATAGTTTTGCCAAATCTCATTCCCAACCCTACTGCAAATATGCAGACTGTGCTTAAATGCCAGGTCCATGCTGTACTAGGGCTGGGCAATAAATCAATTTAATAAATTATTTTCCATGGGTTTACCACCTGTGGGAGGTGCCAAAGGGGTCGGGTGGATTGTGTGATGGGTGGCGGCCGAGGGCGGGGACTTTGGCAATCTGATCCTCGGCGTCAGAAGCTGGCTCTCGGGATGTGAAATGTCACCTCACTGGTGGAGAAGGAGCCTGAGCTGGTGTGTGGTTGAGAGGTTCCAGCTAGAAATAGTCAGACTTACCTCATTGCACGGCTCCGGTTCTGGAACCATTCTCCTTGAGAGGGATTGGATACTATTTCACTCTGGAGTTGCCCCTGGTGAGTGGCGGTGAGCAGGAATGGACATACTTGTTGCCCCTTATCTTGGTGTCTGTACATTGGGATTCACCCTGGTGAATAAGAGGGTAACTTCCCTCCACCTATGTGCGGGACAATGGGTTCTGACTGTTGTTTGTGCTTATGCGGCATACTGCAATTCAGATTACCCACCCTTTTTGAAGTCCTTGGAAAGAGACTTTTGTGCACACCATGGATTGCCCATAAAAAACACCATGTTCAAGGTTAAGGGTGTCCATATGTGCTCTTGGCACCAGGACTCTGTAGGTTGTAGATCAGTGTTCGACTTTGTTGTTGTTTTTTCTGATCTGCAGCAGTATGTCTTGGACACTAGGGTTAAGAGAGGGGCGGAGCTGTCAACCGACCAATACCTGGTGGTGCATTGGCTCCGATGGCGGCAGAGGAAGCTGGTCAGACCTGGCAGGGCCAACTCCGGGAGAACTTTGAACACATTATGGGGGAGGTGGGGGACATTGAGTCTGAGTGGGCCAAGTTCTGCTACTCTATTGTTAAGGTGGCTTATCAGAGCTGTGGCCGCAAGGTTGTCTGTGCCTGTCGCGGTGGCAATACTTAAATACGCTGGTGGACACCAGCGGTAAGGGATGCTTTCAGGCTGAAGAAGGAGTCCGATCAGGCTCATTTGGCCTGTGGGACCCCAGAAGCAGCTTATGGATAACGGCAGTCCAATTGGTATGCAGCTCGGGTGGTCACTGAGGCAAAAACTCGGGCATGGGAGGAGTTTGGAGAGGTCATGGAGAAAGACTTCCATAGAGCTTTGAAGCAATTCTGGGCCACCATCTGGCGAAGGAGGAAGCAGTAAAGCACTAATACTTTACAGTGGGGATGGTGTGCTCTTGACCTCGACTCGGGACATAGTGGGTCAGTGGGCACAATACTTCAAAGACCTTCTAAATCCCACCAGCACGTCTTTCATTGAGGAAGTGGAGCCTGGGGCCTTTGGGTCAGGATCTCCAATCTCTGGAGGTGAGGTCACCAAGGTAATCAAAAAGCTTCTTGGTGGCAAGGTCCATTAAGGCACTGGATGTTGTGGGATTATGTTGGTTAAAGCAACTCTGCAATGCTGCATGGTCATCAGGCGCAGTTCCCCTGGATTGGCAGACCAGGGTGGTGGTCCCACTATTCAAAAAGGGGGACCGGAGGGTGTGTGCTCCAACTACAGAGGGATCATACTCTCAAGCCTCCCGGTAAAGGTCTATTGAGGGATTGTGGAGAGGAGGGTCCGTTAGATAGCCGTACCTCAGATTCAGGAAGAGCAGTGCGGTTTTTTGTCCTGTTTGTGGAACACTGGACCAGCTCTATACCCTCAGGGGGATCCTGGTAGGTGCATGCACTGTTCTCTCGAACTTGCGCACATGTGTAATCGCGCACTGCTTCTGGATTCACTGCACACACCAAATCTAGGCAGCGCGGAAAATAAAATCCATGCTGAACTGTAAACAAAATAATAATAACCCAAGTTTTTTGTACCATTTTGCAATTCTTGTGAGATGTTGTTCCACGGTCCAACTCTGTGCAGCAGGTGCTGATCAGAGCGCCCCCCTGATTGATGGGTGGGGCAGACGCCTTTCTAGTTGGGCAGATGGCGGTGTGCATCTTTGTTTCTCCTGCTGCATGTCAGCTGTTTGTGTGGCTGTGTTTTTGGGACCTGCTTATCTGAGATCATAAGAGCCAATTTTCAACCAATTTGGTTGTTTTTCGAGCTCTACACCTGCTGTTTGTTTCTGGAGCGATGTTGCTCACCTTGCGTTATCAGCTGCAGTTTGAGTCATTTGCAGTGCACAGCTTCTGCTTGTTTCTGACCAGCCTTCTTCTTCTACTTTCCTTTTTGAAAAGAAGCTCTATTTATACGTTTCTTATTTTATAAGGAACGTATAAATAAACGTATTATTTTTTTTTGCAGATGACGTTGTCCTGTTAGCTTCATCAGGTCATGATCTACAGGTTTCGCTGGAGCGGTTTGCAGCCAAGTGTGAAGCGGCTGGGATCAGGATCATTGCCTTCAAATGCAAGGCTGGAAAAGGGTAGAGTGACTTCTCTGGGTCACGGAACATGTCCTGCCCCAATTGGAGGAGTTTAAGTATCTCTTGGTCTTGTTTTCGAATGAGGGAAAAATTGAGTGAGAGATGCATAGGCAGGGGACACTATAGCGGTCTGTCGTGGTGAAGAGAGAGCTGAGTCAAAGGCGAAGCTCTTGATTTACCGGTCGATCTACATTCCTACACTCATCTATGGCCATGAGCTTTGGGTCATGACCTAAAGAATGAGATCACGGATACAAGCGGCTGAAATTAGTTTTCTCCACTGTCCCTTAGAGATAGGGTGAGAAGCTTTGTCATCTGGAGGGGACTCAGATTAGAGCTGCTGCTTCTCCATGTCGAGAGGAGCTGGTCCAAGTTGTTGGGTAAAGGGAAGTCTGGGCCTCCCTACTGATGCTGTTACCCCCCGAGACCCGATCACGGATAAGTGGAAGAAAAAGAAGAAGAAAATTAATTTGAATTTACTATTTTTTAAGACTTATTTTGGGAAAATCTGAAATTTTATTTTGCCAATGAACTCTATGGGCTTCCATGAAGAGAATAGCTTCCAGTGCTGAATACATGTTTAGGAAACTATATTGTCAAAATATCGGAGTGGTGGCCTAGTGGTTAGAGCATTGCGCTTGTGTCCGGGAGTTTCTAGTTTCAACTCCCACGGATGTCACTCTGGGTCGTTGAGCAATACCCTTAATCCCCGGGTGTCGCACAGTTGCAGCCCACTGCTCCCCAAGGGATGGGGTAAATGCAAAGATCAAATTTCATCGGAATGTACATGGCAATGACAATAAAGATGTTTTTATTATTATTAAAATATTGTAAAGAGGAAACTTTTTTACCATAATATGAGGCACTTTAATTTACTTATTTTCTAAGTTAGTTTGAAGTTGCACAAGTGAAGTAAAGCCTTTTCTTAGCTAATTGTGTAATAATATTTTCATTGTTTGCAAGGCCAGTGCCTGCTATCTTTTTACAAGCATGTTTCACAGCTAGTATTCAGTTGCGCTTTGAATTCAGGTGAAATCCCTGATGAAATGCTTGACATAAAAGCGAGTTTTTAAAATAAGTTGTTCTTTTGTGAAATGAAAAGGAGGGGAAAAATTTTATCAATTGGATTTGATATAATGAATATTATTTTTGAGTTATATCGCACGGACCTCTGCTCTACCAGTGCTGTCATGAAATACTAAAGAAGTTTGTTGATGCCTGCAAAAACAATGAGGTTGAGGTGCAACTTGCTAAGGGATTTTTATTTTTATTTTTTTACCAAATATTAGTAGGGGTGTACATAAGACTTTGTGTATAATTTTTTACCCTGATTTGATTGGAATAAAATGCAATATAATGAAACTTCTGCATCTAATTACTGCTTTTATTTTATCTGATGGTGTGTTGTATAATGATAAGTATGTTGTATAATCCACCCTGGAAAAAGAGCAGTTCCAATAAATCACTTAAAACTCAACAGCTAATGCTAAATTTATACCCCTGATAACAAACATCTGGCTGAAGCTGTGTAAGCTGTTCCAAGTAACAATTGTGGTCACGTGTTACTCTATGAACTGACTAAAACACAGGAATTATGGTAATGAATGAACATTTTCACAATTTATGCACCATTTTAATTTGTTTTGGGGCCAGAAAGGGACGCACAACACAGGATGGTAAAAAAGGATTGCATTTTGATAAGTACATGCAGTGTCATAAGATTTAAGGAGAAAAGTACAGTTCCTGTCACTAGTTCACCATAGTGCTTAATTTTTTTTTTATAAATAAATAATCAAAATTGAGATTGAGTTTTAAAAACATATCAATTTCAACAATCAGAATAAAACAGAACTTTTTATGAAATTTAGTTCTTGAATACTACCTTTTTATGTGAAGCTCTTGATACCTTTGTTTGTGACCTTGTGAGTGTAATTGCCCTTTTCAACCTTACCTTCAAGTAATTTACAGCTGCGTCAGTTTGCTTTGATTGGTCTTCATATAACTATCATATCCTCTGCATCTCCTCAAAGTTTTCCATCCGGGCATGATATAAAAACAATTTATCTAGGTATGGATGGACTTGTATAAAATACATGAGCTCACAGAAAGGAATTACCACTATATTAAATGACGGCCTGCCTTGCAGCAACACAATAATGTATAATTTCAGAAAGAGGCCAGGAGGTCCCTCTGGAGAATGATGTGATTCATCTCTGACACAGACATCACTTCCACTCTGAGCAAAGGGATAAGACATGTTAGCTGTCTCTTCTTGTTCCCCAGCCCTTCAAAGTAAAGCTGCCGTGATGAATCGAGGCCGGCTGAATGTGGTGTCCCAACATGCCCTCTGTCTACTTAGTGCATTTCGGAGCATGAAAAAGTGTTAAAATGGATGTTGCATTTTAACTGTAAGACAAAGGAGCACTGAGCATTTGTGTAAAGCTGCAAACATGCCAGGGACATATGCAAATGAGTGAGGGATCTGGCTAAGCGATGCCCTGATGAGTAAACAAAGCTGTCTGCACCCACTCATTCCACTCATGTTGACATCTTTATGTTTTTTTTTTTCAACAGAATGTGGTGTACTCTGGCTTCTGCTGGGGCACCGGCACCACAACATTTAAACTGAGGCTACGGTTTGTTGATTTTATTTATCCACTCCACTGGCTTTCAGTTTGTTTTTTCCCATCTGACACAAAACTTGTGAAACTCAGCAAAATATGTCAGAAGCCATCAAGGTACACTCAAGTTTCTTTAAAGCAAACAAGTTTTGTCTATAAATTTAAAAAAAAATGCTATACTCACTTTTTTTTAGCTTCATCCTATTGTTCATCCTATTGTTGTTTTTGATGGTGGTAAGAATTTTCCCAATCCTCACCACCTGGGGCCTGTTGGTGAGTAAGTGACAAATCCAGGAGCAGAGTGTTGTAGATAATTCCAGGTTGTGGCGCTCCAGAGCCAGAATGTCTGGAAGCACAGTGTTGAATATTGTGAAACAAAAGATAGGACCTCTCCCCTGTGTGTGAATCTTGCATCAGTGTGGAGTGATAATCAGGGCACCACATCTTGCAATATTAAAACAGCACACTATTTTTTGTCTAAAGGAAGTCTGTATGGATAAGTGCTATCATATTTGTATTAGTATGTGACTTATGAGTCTGCTGGTGAAGATTCTCAGTTTCCCATGACATGGCAAATCCTAAAAAGGTTCAAAAACAAAAACAACTGGACTTCAGTTCTTGTGGTTGAAGATATTTGGCTCTTCATACTTAGAGATTTCTCAATTCAAAGCATAGTGAGGGAGAGATTCTAAGCTTTTAAATCTGTCGGGGCGTTTTGCTCTGCAGATCTAATTCACTGGCAGATTGACCTCACCTAACAATAGGGCATCATTAGTGCTGTTGTTGGCCTGGTTCACTTAGAAATGTCTGGTCACACTCAAGGTGTGAATTGTCCTGAAACTGACTTGGCCCCAGGCTTAATGCTGGACTGTATGTTTTTGAATGCTGGAAACTGAGGCCTCCTCCTCTGTGTAGAATTGTCTTTTCTCTTTTGGCACAAATTGCTGCTTTCACTCCTCTTAGTACCATCTATCTCTTTCCAAAATTTGAAAATGTTTGTCCTGGGAAGAGTGCTCCTTATCCTTGAGGTGTAGGTGCCCAGCTGAGTCTTGTCCTGAGCACCTGTGTTGAGCCTTGCATTGGTGAAGAGGTTGTCTAGTTTATCCAATATAGACGTCTGGACATTTCTCGCTGCACTTAGCAGACAGCATGCTGCTTAGATTGTGTTTGGAGATTGTTGTCCTTAGGGTGAACCAACCCCTGTCTGAGAGTTTGGTCGTTCGGTCTGAAATGCATCACTATGTTCCTATTGAGTTTCTCGGATGTTCTGGCAACGTAGGGGATGACAATGTTTTAGCATTTGTCCTTTTCCTTGTTCATTTCAATGGTCTGTTTTTTGGGTTTTGTTGCTGCCGCAGGTTTGAAGAGAGTTTTTTGATGTCGCTTTGTTCTTTTGCTTTTCCTTTCAGTATTTTGGCGCATCTTGTTGGAAACATGCCACACCACATAGAAAACTATGTGGATTTTGCCAACAAAGATGAGTCCCAGATATGATGCTCTGTGTGTTAAGCTTGAAAGGAAATAGCCTTGAGTTTGTCTGTTTTGTTGATAAAAATTGATTAACCCTCTTATTATGAGCCTTTCTGCTCAGACTGGATTTGACGAGTTATATACTTGAGGTCACAAGGGCATTTAGATATTGTGCTTATGTTTGTGCTCCTTCTGTGTGCCCCTTGGCATTAAATAAAGTTGTATTGATTTAAATTGAACTGGGGTGTCACTGTGAGAATGCTGTGACTGGCTAACCTTTTGTTGCTAATAATACTAAAGTTCGCAACTACTGTAGTTTGGAGCTTCCAATCATAGCCAAACTAAAGGGCTATTTTTGACATGTTCACTCTGAACATGTCAAAGAGTTTTGTACATATAAGACAAAGGAGATGCACATATAGTACAAACATATAGTACAAACAACTAAACTATAGATACAGATGCAAGTGTTGTCTTTTTGTTTTGTCACCACAGCTTCAAACCATGCGGCAGTAATAAATAAATTATTCCACACTGAAGTGATACTTTTTCAAGTGGAAAATAATGTGAGGAAGAGCCAATATGGAGAATATTGTGAAATCATACCATGCCATGCAAAAGAACAATCTCAGGGCTTTCCATCTCATCATTTGTTTAATAGGCTTATGAGAATCAAAAAGTAATCAATGAATGCCTTAGTGTGTTACAAGGTTTGATGAATTGTTATTCAATGTGCAAGATTGTAGTAAAAAGTTTTAAAATCTTAGATATTGTACATTACATGAAATACTCGCCCAGTGTAGAAAAGGGATTTTTCTATAGTACATGGTTGTAATATAGGACAACCATGTTAATAAATAACTATTAACATTGTTGTCATATAGTACTGTCTACAGATCCTGGTCATTATTTTGATGTTTTGTTATTTATGGAAATAACAAAACATCAAATTATCACCATGCTAGTTTCTGTCACTACGGTGGGCTAGTCTGACTACAGTCTGAAAACAGTGTGGAAGAATAGGGCCCTAACAGCAGAATGTTGTGATTTCAGCTGATTGATTAACCACATGTTGTAAGATGTAAAATGATTTACTTAAACAGGAAGAGATAAGAACCACAATTTAATAGGGAAAAAGTTGTTATGCTTCTAAACAAAGTGAGATTGCTGTGGTACAATAATGCATCTTTGAGGGAAAAAAAAGCTTCTGGCAGATTATGAAGGAGAGAAGGAAATGCTCAAAGCCTTATTTTGACAACAGAGATAGATTATGTGTTGAAATCAAAGGTAGCTGTGGTAAAACATTCATATTCAATAAATATACTTAATATACTTGTAAATGTTCTGCTTTTCTTATATGTAAGCACAAATAAATCATTGTTATTAACAGAAATAAGAGCTTAAAAATATTAGTCTAAAATGTAAAAATAGACCACAGTATCACCGTATTAACGCAAATTTATAATGAACAGAAAATTACATCTATTCCTTGTTGCTGAAAAATAACATATATAATAATGTTATCCATGAAATGTAATTATTGTTTTGATTGGCTATATTAGCAGATATTGTCAAAAATCAAAAAATCAATAATACTTCAAATACACTGGGAATCTAACTGGTTATTACAATATGCTGTCTATCTACTCATCATGCAGCCCACTGCTTAACAGACAAGGTCTTACCTTCAAGCATACCAATTGTACTTATACAATAATGACAATAATGGGTGAAACTTTAGTTTCCATTTTGTGACTTTCCAAACAGCTGACTTTCTTCCTAAATGGTAACTCTCCTCCAAATCAACTCATTTTTACCAATAACTTATTAACATGGTTGTCCTATAATACTGTCTACAGATCCTGGTCATTATTTTGACAAATTAGTGCATTTGTGCTTTTGTGTCTAAAATTGTCAGTGTGGTGCCCTCTTAGGGTTAAACGATGGTCCTGCATTGAATTACGAATCCATATTGCTATTGGTTCAAAAGCTTTTGTAACATAATTTGGAGAAACTGTGTTAGTAGCTCTGCCACTGTGACTGTGGCAAGACATTTTAACATTTAATCAGCAATTTAACTAGCTGGAATATATAACGTCATTTTGACTAGTTGTAATGTCACTGTGAATAGTATGAGTTTTAACTAGTCAAAATCTAATTACAGATATTTCGAATAGGAGTTTTGACTAGGAAAGATTATTTTGCAGATATCTGTAATTAATATCCAGTCCTGTCTCAGAGGCAGACAGCTGCTGACTCGTCCTGAAACTTGCCTCCACTGCCTCAGCAGCACTAGCTTCGGGCTTTGCTCAGTCAGTGCCTTGATACAGCGGCTCAAACTGATAAGGCTCTGGCCCACTGGGCTCCACAAAGCCTTCCTCAACCTTTAGTGACAAAGGGTGAGGAAATCTTCCAGCTCAAAAGACTGAGCCGTGGTACAACTACCAGTCAATTTGATACTTTATATAGCATATAATTGCAAGAGCTTAATATTGTAGGAATATGGTGAAAATAATAGTTATGTTGAAGTGATGACTTTTTAACTCTCTGGTAACCGGGCCATGCCTAGTTTATATATTGTTTTCAAGTACCACTACACTGATTGACATTTTACAATAGCATTTAAACAGGATTTGGGACCTTTTGTGTTTATTCTGTGTTGTCATAAAAGCATGTTGCATGTTTGGTTAAAGAACGTTGTTCAGTAATGATGGTCCCATTTTTGGCGAAATAAGAGGTTGCTTATCAACCCTAACTACAGAATCCAATATAGCTGTCAAGCAACAAATGTCGGTCACTGGAGAGAAAAACATAACAACTGTTAAAATATTTTACAAACATAATGCTGTACTGCCTCCTTTGCTGAACATGTTACTACAATATTTGAAAATACAAATTGCTGTCAAATACATTGTTATTAGCTTGTTTTGCTAACTGTAATTAGGATAGTCCCCAAGTGCATGGATTTGCTAATCCTATTGTCTTGCTGATTTAAAATTAGAGCAAAGTGCTGTCCACGCAACGAGACAGACATTTTACAACAATTTATTTCTGCATTTACACCACCTGTACACATGAAAATATCATTTTTGGTTAAAAAGGGTTTTTATAAATAGTTTTAATTGTAAAGATAAAATTTTTTTGGGTTTGTACGTGTGAAATTGATATCTGGAGATTTTTAAGCTGTAAAATAGTGGCCTACTTTGCACTTGGCAACTCTGACTTTCTTTGACAGAATCCACAACAAAACTGTAGCAACTTTCAAAGAAAATATGCGCTCACAACTTGTTTGACTTAGTCGTTAGCCTAGCATTTCTCTAGCCTTGCTCAGCATTCTCTTCTTTTGAATTTTGTTGTGGTGTATTAGGTACTACCGTGATTTTGTTTGTGATCCTACCTACAAACAGGGTAGGTGCAGACAAATAAATAAAAACAGAATAATAATGTGGAGTAGTGTAGTTTGGACTTCAGCGGGCTTTGTTCTCCTGTCCTCCATGTGGCTGTGTCTGGAGGGGGCTGAGTACACTACATTGAGATGAAGCAACTTTTTCTTCTAAAATTGATTAAACTAAATTGGAGATAGAGCATGAGACTAAAATTAAGAAATTGTTTCTGTCATATATTTTAATTTGTTGTTATAAAATGTGTAAGTATTACCAGGGACTATACATTTATCAGGCTATTGTAGGGGTTCTTTACATAAATGTTTTTATGTGTTTATTTGCACATCAATACAAAGAAAGCAAAAATAAATCTAAACATCTGGACTTCAGTTCTTGTAGTTGAATTTTTTTTATTTTCCATCTGAAGGGCTTTCTGAATTCAAAGCTAGTGAGGGTGAAGTTCAAAGCGTTACGCTGTTTGGGATGTGCTGTTGTGCACATCTTAAGGGGGACATATGATGAAAAATTCATTTTTTTAGCCCTTAAATACATTTTGTTGTATACATGGAACCTCTAAGAGTGTAGAAAAGTTATGTTTACTCTCTACAGATAATGCATAGCTATTTCTATATTCTGTTTGAGTCATTTTTTTTCAGTCTATTCAGTTTGCTCTATACCTTATTTTGTTTGTTTTTTTAACAATAATGTCACATTATTTGCTTTGGTACTGCTAAACAATTTCTTGGACTACTGACTAACCAATTTCACAAATCCAAATGGAGTCTAGTGTGGAATTATTTTACACTATTTAATGAAAACCAGGATGCAGCGTCAACTTCTCAACTAAAAAGTTACCAATGTGCTCGGAAGGCAAGGGTGTGCAAAGTTTATATTCAGTAACCTAATAGGTTCCTGTTTTGTTATATTTTATAAATATGTCTAAATTTAACACTGCGTAAGAAAACAAAAAAAAAAAAATATTTGTTTATTCAGCCAGTCTTTAATACAGGTGGCACAATAAAATGTAATGATGTGCCTCTTCTTTTAAATTCAGCACATTGTAAAAAAAAATGTTCTCTTTGTGCTATAGAGAGATCCTCTTGACACAAGAGAACAGTCAGGTTATTAAGAAAATGGCTACTCATCAATTACTCGTTAGTTGATTGATAAGATCGTTAATCCATAACTTTCATCCCCAATAGATACAAAAATTTTGTCAGACTACCACTGAAGTCAACCTGAGAACCACCTTTACAACAGTTTGAGAACCCTGGCTATAGATTGAACCATATGGGATCTAATCTTGATATTTTAATGCCAAGGTTTCTGTTGGGATACCAAATTATTGCACAAAGAATAAGGCGGTTATCATCAATGAGATGCAAATGTGATGATGGTGATAATAGGCCGAGATTAATATTGTCAAGGGAGTTGACGACATTTTGGGATCATTCTGTCATTAAATAGTTGCTTACAAAGACAAGACATATTGTGCTTAGATTTGAGGTATTCGTGCCATGGCATGAAATGCGTAGGTGGAAATAGCCTGTTAATGAACAGGCAGGACAGAGGGAGGATAAAAAAAATGAAAACAACATAGGAGATACACGAAGCGTGCTGTGAGGTAAAATATCGCTATTGTTAGTCAGTGCTGAGGGAAAAGTGCTGCGGTGCAGAAAGAGTGGAACGTCTTGACAGCTTTCCGGTGGCAGTCTGACGGCTGAGCAGGGAGGCTGGAAGGAAAGTGCAGCAGAGGGCTGCTGTCAGGCCACACCAGAGCCCCGTTTAACAAGGTCCAGAGATGAGCTGCACCACAACACTTTGCAGACGAATGAGAGGAGGGTGAGCGGAGGGATGTAAGGAGGAATGAGTAAGGCTCAAGCATTTTTTTCCACAAATTCACCATCTGTCATGCCTGCAGAGCCTCAAATTCCTTACCTGTGTATTGGAAATATTGAGTAAGGACTGGAGTTGAACAAGATTCAGAGAATTGGGGGGGTATCTGCCATTATATGATTAGCTTGTGGCACCTTGACACCTTCATCTGTGCGTGAAGGATGCATGAGCAACAGTAGATAACCTTTGTTTCTCACTCAGCTGTCCAGCAGTGTAATGTCAGTAGGGGTTGTTTATGAGTGGTTATATAACCCCAATTCAGTTTTTAGAATGTTGTCAGAGCACATGCACAAGTAATTAATGTAAGTGAAATGTGTCTCATCTCTAACATGGGTAAACCAATAAAATCAACATTAGGCTAAACCTACTGCCAACAGACTTATTGAACATTTTAAATTTAGAATGGTCTTGGAAATTACAGTTGTATGCTAAAGCCATTCAGTGATGCTGTAAGTTACTATTAATATCTTTACAAAGTCTGATCAATTAAATTGTAGGGTTATAGAGGAAATCAAAAAAATTCTAACTCATTGAAGCTGGTTCTGTTGGATCACTATGAGCCATCATAAAAGGCAAAGCTTTAATTATTTGATTTTGATATATCTCTATCTATCTATCTATCTATCTATCTATCTATATATATATATATATATATATATATATATATATATATATATATATATATATATATAATTCTGTAAACTCTAAAACCTAGTTGCTTCAAATGCATTTACAAATAAACCTATGCAAGCTGTGTCATGTAAACTGCTCCACCTAATGTGAGATTGGTTGCGTTTTCATTTTGTTAACAAGTTATGGGTTGGAAGTAAATACATATATATCCTAAATTAATTATTTTGATTTGTAACCTTTTTATTTGATTTTGTCAAAACTGTTGCATTTTATTTCTGAGTCGTGGCTTTAAACTGTAAACTAAATAATGTAGCTACAGTATAGTTACATTTGAATCATCCACAAGCTAGTTAAACTATCAACTGTACTTTTAAAAAAGCTTCCTTCTAGTTATCACTTTGTTCTTTTGAAACCAATTAGTACAACAGATAAATGGATTAGATTAATTGCTTAAATTTTGCCCATTTAACATAGTCCATTAACACTAGATGGCTAGAAAATTTAAATCACGTTCCCAAAACTGACAAAACTTGCAATTCAATATCTGAACTCCTAATATTTCTAAGGTCAGAAATTAGAAACCGTCTTAATGTTTTTAAGTGCAGTCAAAAACATTGATCCCCACTGTGTATTAAGAATGACAGTTTAAGGCACTTTCAGCAGAGCTTCAGTAAAGCTGTCATTTAACTTTAATCTTTTTTTACATAATTTGTGGAAAATCAGATTTATTTATAGCGACTTTCAGTATGACCTCAAAAACCTATTTGATGTCCTGTTTAAAAGGTCTCAAGAGACTCCCTCCATGTTGTAAGAATTTATGGTCATTCCATAGTATTACCCCAGATTTCTGAGATTTTATGCCTTATAGGGCATAAATAGGTGGTACATTATAGCTCCCTTCAAAAATTATTCTCTTTTTTTTTTGCCTAGTGTGTAAGTTCTTCTTCCAAGTCAGCCTCAGCAACACTAAAGCACCATTCATTATGTCTGCCTATTGGATCACGTTAATTCCATATAAAAGTCACCCACCCAATTCAAGATGAGTCAACAGATGGTAGGACCCCTGCAGCTTTAAATACAAATAACATCAAAGCTAAAACATCCCGTGAATCCATTTTATAAACTGGATTAACTGTTCTGTTATAATGTGTTAAACATCAAACTCATTTCAAAAGAACATTTGAAATTTTTTATTTATTTTTTTGTATTTCAATGCAACTGTCACTTTTTTAAAGGGTCCAAAAGTAGATCTATCATTTGAACAATACTGAAAGGTTCCCTGGTTTATTATTTCTTGCACATTGGCCAAATGCCCCCTTTTTCCACAGATTTAACGTTCGATATTTAATACCTCATTTGCTGATCTGCTTGTCTCTTTTTTTGTGTCTCCACAGGGGGGCGACTCCTTTTCCTGGTGATGTGGCTGAACCTATTGCCTCAAACTGACAGCTGCCCTGCCAAGTGTGTGTGCTACAGTGAGCCCAGGCCAACTGTGGCTTGCCAACAACAAGGACTGTTTTCCATTCCTACAGAGATTCCTGTAAGGAGCCAACGGATATTCCTCCAGAGTAACAAGCTGACAGTGGTGAGGTCAACTAGCTTCAGTTCTTGCCACAATCTTACTGTTCTCTGGCTCTACTCAAACAACATAAGCTACATAGAGGCCGGAGCCTTTTTTGGTTTGGAAAAACTGGAGGAACTGGACATTGGAGACAACAGCAACCTCCGCACCATTAGCCCAACCGCTTTCCGGGGGTTAACCAAGCTGCACACCCTCCACCTGCACAGGTGTGGCCTGTCTGAGCTCCCTGTTGGGGTTTTCAGAGGAATGTTTTCTCTCCAGTATCTTTACCTGCAGGACAACAACATTCTCACGCTGCACGATGACACATTTGTGGACCTTGCCAACCTCACTTATCTCTACCTGCACAATAACAAGATCAAGATAGTAACAGACAACATGTTTCGTGGCCTAATAAATCTGGACCGGTTACTGCTGCACCAGAACCGGGTAATCTTTGTCCAACCCAGAGCGTTTAGTGATCATGGTAAATTAAAATCCTTGTTCCTGTTCTTCAACAACCTTACTGTCTTGACCGGGGAGACAATGGACCCCCTGGTTTCTCTCCAGTATTTACGTTTAAACGGGAATCAGTGGATTTGTGACTGCCGGGCAAGGACATTATGGGACTGGTTCAAACGTTTCAAAGGTTCCAGTTCGGAGTTGGAGTGCCATGTCCCAGATTTCCTGGCAGGAAAGGACCTGAAACAACTGAAAAGTGAAGAACTGGAGGGATGTGTCGAAACACCACAAGTCCAGACCACCCTCTTCAATTCTAAGGCACAGTCTGGTAAATTTTCCTCGACCGAAAGTCCTCTAGGCGACAACATCCCCAGGTGTTGTCTTGGAGACAATGACAAGTCCTCAATTATTTCTGGAAAGGGTCACCAGATCACTAACAATCCTCTTAAGGACAAGGAGAACATTTCCAAGACCAAATACAAGCAGCAAGAAAGAACAAAAAATGAGACCCAGCATAAGCAGAACGATGGGCCACTGGGAACCTTGTCCAACAACCTGGACAAGACGCTGGGAAACCTAAACCCTGAATTTATCGAGAATCCAGAATCATCTACAGCCTCAAACAAAAAGAAAAAGAAGTGTTCCAAAAAACCCAAATTGGACGCCCACTGCAGTAAAAGCCAGAGCTCTACTTTGCAAGTGCTGCACTTTCTCATCATTCCCATGATTTGGATATCTCTAGCCATGTCTTAGGACTCCTGACAACACTCTGCACAAAGGACTCAAGAATGTTTATGCTAATGACAATGACACAGAAGATCCAGTGACACCTGCAACAGACAGTGACTGAAAAGAAAGGAGTCTTGTTGACCCTACTCCACTGGAAACAAACAATAATGAAAAGAGTACAATAAAAGAAACGGATGCCTTTACAGAACACAACAGATCTAATGTAAATATTGATTTGGTGCCCAAAATTGTTTGTTCTCTATGTACTCAACTGTACTGTGTCTAAGCTACACTTTGGAGAATCCTCCCTTTCCCCCCTTAAAAGCTTTTACTGCTTAGACAGATCACAGCAAGACAAAACGAAGGAAAAAAATAAAATAAAAACAAACATGGATAAAAAGCTTCATAGAGGAAGTCAGAGACAGAATGCACACAAAGAATGTTCGGTCTGTTTAAAGAAGAAAAACGATTCCCTGCTCATTATTTATTCAAAGTCATACATTTGTTGTAATGTTCTTTTTTATGTTTCTAAAAACAAATGTTTTACCTCCCCTGGATTTTAGTTCTATATTTTCATGAAAGAAAGGAAATATGGGGAGCATTTTCAAAACAAATGCTGTCCTTTTATTCATTGGGGATTGCAATGAAATCATAGATATGCATTTATTTTACTTGTGTACAAGTATGAATATATTATGAATAAAAGTTCTTATTTCGTAGCTGTTGTGTATTTTGTGTGGCATTTCCTAAAATACCAATAGACCTAAAGTTCATGTTTTTATATCAGGGAATCTGGAGCATTTCTTTCTTGTTTAGGAGGAATAAAATTATATTGTACAGATTTCCCAATTAAACATTTTTAATGATCGGTATTAGGATCAAAAAGGAAACCTTGACTCCTGATAGCTGTTGTTCTCCTTTGTGTAGTTTTGTCGGCCACTCCCTCAGTAATCCTTGCAGTTCCATTTGCCCATTTTTGTAATTATGACCATTTTTGTATGGATAACTCATAACAACTGTGTTATTGAGTGTTAATTTTATGTTATTGCACTAGCACGTCTGGATTTCCCCCCAAAAAAATCTAAATATTCCTTCCTTCGACAATACTGTTGACAATGAAAGACAGATTGCTGCAGCTGGAAAATATGTTTTTATGTATTTCACATAAAATTAAGGTGGACCCTGACTCTTCTAGTTCAGAGGTCAGTACTGGTAGCCCTTTGTATGACACCAATGAAGTAGCTTTCAATTTCAAAAAGGTTGGTGACCCCTGTGCTAGACTCAGACTCGCAGGTTTACTCCCGGTTTTGAAATGGCTAGTTAGTCATTTAGGTAATTGTGTACAGAAAAAAAAGAAACAAACAAAATTTTGCCTGGTTCATAAATTGAGAGCTGTGGTTTAATAGTATTCTTTGACAGCACGGCAGCGTCCTAAGCGCAGACCAGGTCAGGTGACACAGACAGACATTAAGCTGCAGCAGCCAGTAAAGTTTTTTTTTTTCTTTCACTGTCAACTTCGCTAGAAAATGAGGGCTCAGCTTTGTTAGAGCAACAACACAATGTGCCATGATCTATATTACAGTTTTGCAAGACATGCACACAAACATAGGTGTAGATTTAGTTATTTTTATTGCTCTCTATGGGCGATTCTGACATAAAATCAATGTAACAGCAGGCATTGAGAGGTGGTTGCCCTATCATCACTGTGTCACTTTTTAATTTTTAAATAATTTTCTACTTGAATTTTCTGGGTGCGAAATAGTGCCTTTTAAATCAGGACAATTTGCACTCATTGTGCTTCAGCTCACATCAACCAAAGGGACATTCTGTACTTGCTTTCTTGTGTATTCTGTACTTTTTGACATGTAGTGATATAGTGTAATTTCTGTATTATACTGATAGTTTACAGTAAGGAAACTTGAAAGTGGTGATTAAAGAGTTATTTTGGTTTGATCAGCAGTCATAATCTGTCAAATTTCACAAGTGTCATCTGGAAAAACATGGACCAGAAACAAAACAATGTGAAAATAGGGTGTAATACATAGATTTTATAAAACAATAACATGGAAATATATGCAAGCAATAGTGTGACTTTTTATTTTGATCAGTCATGAAAATAATTAACTAAAGATTAAAATTAACGGCTGTGCAATCCGTTTAAATACACCGGTGACAAATTAAATGCATATGGCTACAAAGGGACAGCGCAAATGTATGAAGTAGTAATGCAAATTGATAAAGGAAGAAATTTCCCTTGAGTATTTACAGAGTTTATTTAGAGACTCCAAAAAAAAGACCAGTGAAAATAATATTCTGGATCAGATTAGGACATCCCAACCTGTTTCATTTAGCTTTTTTTAGTGCTAAACTTTTTGAAACCTCAATGATGATGGTATAATTCAGCAATTTATAGCAGCATCAATATTCAGTGTCAGCATCCATTATATCACTATGTTTACAAGATATAAATAAGTGCCGCACATGCAGTGTGATGATGCAGGATGAAATGCCTCAGGAAGTTTAAAATTCAGAATATGATCAGAGGTTTATATATTACAAATGCAGATGCACTATATGTGTGTATGAAAATTGCTGAAATATTTCAAAAATGACACCTCACATCAAAACATTGACTTTCAGAGCAACAGAGGCCCTCTAGGCATTGCAGTAAAACTATAATACATACTTTAGACTGGCGATCTGGAATGAAATATTAGGACACAAATAATTCGTCATATCAAACCTCCCTGCTGGGGCAAGTCGCCTGAAACAATTCCGTGCTTTGTCCACAGACAAAGATAATGTAGGGTTATGATGTGCTTTAATCTATGCTGAGATCTTGTCAACAACACAGTTTATGATGCTGAACGAGAAATGTTTAGACGACAGGGTCCTCAAAAGGGCCTGGAGCTTTTTTGCAGTTGTCAATTAGAGGTAGAAAGTAATAGGACCTGAAAAAATTGATCTTGGGGAAAAAAATCAACATGGAAAATCAACACATTACCCACAGCCAAAAATAGTTTTGTTTCCTTCTTACCTATACACGCAGGCTTAAAGGATGTCAGCAATTGTGTGTGACTCATTCAAATGTCTCCTATGTATTTACACAGACTCTCATAAAAAGGGGGGGGGGGGTTCATACCCAAATCCCATAGAAACTGTATGTTAAACTATCAAGAGCATTACTGCCAGCTACTAATCTTAACTTCATCTATACAGCTGTTTTCAGCAATGCAAGTTCTAGATAGACAAGTGACATATATACACACACACACATATATATATATAGGTGTTTCAATGACTTCCATGGCCATAGATGTATAAAATTAAGCACCTAGGCATGCAAAAAAATGAAAAAATTAGTTGCTCTCAGAAGCTCAGGGAATTCCAGCCTGGTACCGTGTTTGGATGCCACCTGGGATGAGTATGGTCATGTATTCCGTTGCTCCTAAATATTCCACAGTCATCTTTCAGTGGTATTGTAAAAAAAAATAAATAAATAAAAAAAAAGGAACGACAGCAAGTTTGGTCGAGGAGGGATTCTGGTGTGATGTTGTTTCTGCAGCAGAGCTTGTCCCCTTAGTTCCAGTGTAAGGAACCCTGGAGGATTCAGCATATCAAGATATTTTTGACAATGTCACGCTTCCAACTTTGTGGAAACATTTTAGAGGTAACCCCTTCCTATTTCAACATGACTGTGCACCAGTGCACATAGCAAGATCCTTAAAGACACGTATGAACTTTTGGTGTGGATGACCTTGACTGACCTGCACAGAGTCCTGACCTCACCCAAAAGAACACGTTTGAGTTCAATTAGAGCACCGAATGAGAGCCAGGCCTTCTCGTCTGACATCAGTGTTGTAATCTCATAATCCACCAACAGGGGGCAGTTAATTCTTCACAATGCATGACCTGAAAATGTGCTTCTGGAAGAAAGGTAAAAAAATTCTCATAAATGCTGCAAAACCCAGTGGATAGCCTTCCCAAAATAGTTTAAACTGTTATTGCTGCAAAGGGTAGACCAACGTCAAATTTAACTCGGATTAAGAACGAGATGTGACTAAGTTCACCTTCGAGTCAAGACAGGTGAGTGAATACTTTTGGCAATATAACAGCAACATGTTGTCTTTGGACCAGACCTGACTTGTTACTTTAAGACTGGGCTATTGAAAGTCTTTACTATCTGGACATTCATGAAATGAAGTTAAAGGCCTTCAGCTTGTCCAAAACGTTTAATGAAAATTAAATGGTAATTTTTCTCACACTTTAGCTTCCCTCCTTGTTAAATCTAAAATATAATTTAAAATGATCCTTCTCAAATATAAAGCTCGTAATAATCAAGCTCACTCATACAGCAGTGATCTGATTATTCCATATGTTCCTAACAGAGCACTTCCCTCTCGGACAGGTTTACTTGTGGTTCCCAGAATCCTTAAAAGTGGAATTGGAATCAGGTCTTTTAGTTATCAGGCTCCTCTCCTGTGGAACCAACTCCCAGTTTTAGTCTCTAAGGAAGACACCTTGTCAATGTGGCCAGTGGCTTTGGTCCTCCTGATCTATCTCCAGTCAAGCTACTATAGGCTTAGGTTGCTGGAGGACATGATGGCCACATTCCCATACTCTGCTACATTCTACCACTCTATCGCTCTCCAAGTTTGCATTTTTGTTGTTGTTGTTATTTAAACTTTTAACTTTAGTATTTTCTCTTGTTAGCAACTACATCACAGCGGGTGTTCTGTTTAGCTGTAACACTATCCTGGAGAGAAGAATTGGCTGGGCTACTGCTGCTATACTGCTGCTTCTATAGTTAATGGCTTGGCCCTATCTTTCAGTATTTAACCTTGTCTCCTAGACATAGCTATTGGCTAAACTTTTACTTTGACCAACTGTATGTGCTCTCTTTTCTCTTCTAGACTGAAAAATTGGTTCAGAGCCTATCAGCGTAGCTGTGTTTCTCTCCTAGGTGAAGCCACTAAGGAACTTGAACTTTTTCTTCACATAGAAAGTACTCCTGAATCAATGCTTTGATATGATGTTTGTATGTATGCTCGGTTTTCTCAAACCCCTAGTTGGTTTTGATAGATATCTGTTCACACGGAGCCTGGTTTTGATTGAGTTTTATTTTCCCCTGTCCCTACTTCAATGCACAATAAAAGGTATTGTTGCAATCTCAATGGCACAATGCAATTGACTCTCCGCTGGGACAACATTTAATCCAGGAGGATTAAATGCTGCAAATCAATGACTTGCCAAAATCAACTGGGTTTCCTTATAATCATTTATTTTTATTGTTTTTTTAGGTTCCTGGATGTGACAAGTTTTAAATCGGTGCTATATAAATAAACTGAATTGAATCATTGCACCGATTGGCCAAAATACAACTGTAACATGTGCATACTGTAAAATGTAATAAAAAGGACATAAGAAGTGGCAAGCCTAAATTACCCATTCAATATTCAGGAACTGAAAAAGATGTGAATAAACACAAAACATTTTTAGTAAGATACTATTTATTATCAACTCAGTTAGCGGTGGTACATCTTATAGGACTAACAGGGGTAATCTGTGTCTTTCTTACACTTCAAATTGGGTCTCTGTTGATCTGCCTGCTATGTTACAGACACAACATCAAATAATTCAGTATTTTTTTTTATTGAAGGATTTAATGAAGTGTCAGAACAGCTACAACTAAAAGCAAATGACTAAAATACGGCCAAAATTAGAAACATTCTGTCCAGGGGCGATGCTGAAAAACTAGTCCATGCATTTGTTACTTCAAGGCTGGACTATTGTAATTCTTTACTATCGGGAAGTCCACAAAATGCAGTTCAGTCTTCAGCTGATCCAAAATGCTGCAGCAAGAGTTCTGATGAAAATCAACAAGAGGGATCATATTTCTCCAATTTTAGCTTCCCTTCATTGGCTTCCTGTTAAATCAAGAATAGAATTTAAAATTCTTCTTCTAATGTATAAAGCCCTTAATAATCAAGCTCCATCATATATCAGAGCTCTGATTACCCCGTATGTTCCTAACAGAGCACTTCGCTCTCAGACTGCAGGTCTGCTGGTGGTTCCTAGAGTCTCTAAAAGTAGAATGGGAGGCAGATCCTTTAGCTATCAGGCTCCTCTCCTGTGGAACCAACTCCCAGTTTTGGTCCGTGAGGCAGACACCCTGTCTACTTTTAAGACTAATCTTAAAACTTTCCTTTTTGACAAAGATTATAGTTAGAGTGGCTCATGTTACCCTGAGCTACCTCTATAGTTATGCTGCTATAGGCATAGGCTACTGGAGGACATCAGGGCCTATTTATCTCACTCTACTGATTTCTACTTTTCTCCAGTCTACTGTTCTCCACTTTTGCATTGCATTGCATTGAAATGACTGTTGTCATTTCAGCTTTTAACTTTCTGTTCTCTCTCTTTTATCTTCATAGTAGGTACACCTGGTCTGGCGTTCTGTTAACTGTGACATCATCCAGGGAAGACAGATCACCCCCTATTACCATCTAATGTAGAACATATTTCTGGATCAATGTGTGCTTCAGTGCTTTTTTGTCTCTCTTGTTGTGTCTCTGCTCTGTCTTCTGTAACCCCCAGGCGGTCGAGGCAGATGACCGTTCATACTGAACGGGACAGCTTTTGCTGGGGTCAGATCATCCAAAACTGGTCATCACTTGCTTCCTAACTGCGAGCCATTGTTGTCTGAATCCAAACAGTCGCTTCTCTGATACGTCACATCCACGAAGATTCCGCCCGGCAATCCTGATTTGCTCATCCATTTTATGTAGTGTTGAAATCCCTCCCAATGGCAGCAAGTCCAAATGGATATGTGGAGCTCAGCGGACCTACAGCCATCTGGTGACAGTCAGGTTAGGAAAAACTGACATTAGATAAGAGAACAAATTAAAGTAACAGAGCAGCAGTATGGAAATAGAGAACACAATCGACATGTAAGTAAGATAGAGCAAAGTACGGCAATGAGAACCAGTATGTAATTCCAACACTTGAACACACTTGTAACTGCTTACATAACAGGGGTCCTTTAAGAAAATATTTTTGTGTACTACCACCTGGCTGTTCACCAGAGAGCTGTATTAACTTATATTGATTATTTCAGGGGTCACATCTTAATTTTATAGTGGCCAAATGCAATTTAAGGACCTTAGCCCATAGGCCAAGAACTTTGTAATCAAAAAGCTATAATGCAAGACTAGTCATTGTGCAATTTAAATTGTATTAAATTGAAATTTCAACTTGTCCTTCAGTGATTGAGGACAATTAAGCTCAGTAGCAGTAGCAATGTGTATTTGGCATCAATTAGGGTCTTAGCAAGGAACAAATGTCAATATAATTGGATTGTGTTTAATTGGCCTTTCTGAATATTTCTCTGTATTAATTGGATCTGTTTGTCTTATAAAGTGCCTTGAGATGCTATTTGTTGTAAAATGGCACATTATAAATAACATGAATTTAACTAAATGGGTGGGGGAAATATGAATTCTTCACATTTGGACATCTGAATTGCTTCACATTTTTCCTTTCTCTCTGTAATAATTATTTAAAACACACATTTTCTTTAGAAAACAATTTTTGTACAGTAGTTTTCTTTATTTAAAATGACAGGTAAATCTTCAGAAAAGCTGTTAATTTTATTGTAAAAAGCTATTTTATTTTCTAAAAACAAACAAAAAACTAAATAAAGCTACTCAGAATTAAATATTTTAAACTGTTGATGGGAGCCCTTTTGACATATTAAGTTGCTTCAAAGCACTTTTTCCCCAAATGTTTACACGGAAAGACTGAAATTAGTTACATATTTGTTATGTAGTAAGGGACAATTACAATTTTCATATACAATTGTGCTATGATGGATAGCCTTATCTTGTAATGAATTATGCTGGTGAACCCGATATTCAGCCGGACACAGAGTTACATTTTTAAAAGGTTTATTGTGAGGATGAGTTGTGACAGCTGAGGCAGGCAAGTATAACCAGACTTGACAGATGAGTTATGGCAGATGGTGCAGGCAGGCAGGGATGAGCAGAGGACAAGAGGATGCAGGTAGTGACAGACCAGAACAGGCGATGTGGACCGGGGAAAACCACCAGAACGGGCAAAGCAAGCAGCTGGAACTCAGGGGGAAACAGGCAGAACAGCACCATGCAGATACAGGCAACTTTCTTCACGGAACAGAACAGTATATATGGCTGAGCACACAGGAACTAGTAGAGTTGGAGCACATCACACTAGACAAGAAAAGACCAGATGAGATCAGAAGAGGCGGGACCAGAAGAGACGTTCTGGCAGGGATGAATTGGCTGAGGCAGCTATATCTAGGCAGGTGAGCAGGTGACAAGAATTGAGTGTAATTACTGGCAGCAGGTGGAATTGACGTGGGCTAATTGACTGGTGACTGAGCTGATTGGATAGTGGCTGAGAGGTGACAGGCTTAAAAGACCAAAAGCAAAACAAACAAAAACCTTAATCATGAAATTTTTCTTAATAAAGTATTTTAATAAAGGCTTTTTTTGTATTTAATACGGTTATCTTTGTGTCATATTAAAATGTGTGTTAATCCTCTAAATAAAAAATGTAAAAAGTAGAATGGGGGATTTTAGAATGGTTGTCATGCTAACTATCTTGTCGTGTCAGCATTTAAACAGCTTCACATCTAAAGGCATGATAAAGCAAATATATGGTTATAATAAATTAAACAGACAATCAAAATAATATTTTTTTTATCAACACCTGCTTATCCATTCAAGATTTCATGGAGGCTGGTACATTAAGACAATTTAGAGTAACTAAATAACCAAACAGTCATGCTTTTAGATTTTGGCAGGATTTTTAAACCAACTTGTTCAATCACACAGCGGCATCCACAACGGGCTGAATATTATGGAACATACCTGGTAAATTGAATGGGGTAAATTAGCATAACAAACCACCAACTCCAACCCAGAAAGTTGTCGTCAGCATATTTCAACATAATGGCCTGTTAAGCTGAAAGTTGTCAAAATTACGCTGAAATTAGACCGTGAGCACAGATACATGCTAAGCTAACAGTATGACATGGATGTTTGAGAGCAGCGTAAAGCTCACGTGCATCAGATAAGTTCTAAACCGCCTAGACAACAGACCAGTAAGCTAGCGCTAGCTGTTATTAGTTTAATGGACAGCCAAATAACAGGGTTCGGTCGTGGTCTAGGGGCTTCGAGCTGCACCACGCAAAGCTCCGCTGGGTGAATGCATATTGAAACAGTGAAACATCATATATACATGTGTTCAGTCTGTGTTGTTTATAAATTAATAGTTCAATTAATTTTTAGGCGTACAGGAGCAGCATGAAGTTTCCACAAGGCCAGAGCGCCCTCTTGCGTCTATAGATGGCAATGTTTATTACTTGGTTCAAGTTGGTCAGTATGCGTTACCATTTAAAATTTATATAAAAGTTCCACCTGACTATGAATCGGGCAAACTATGAAAAAAAAAGTGTGAATTATAGTTTGAGAAATATGGTAGTATATTTCTTCTTTTGTCCATAATGTCTTTGGCATATATTTTACTAATTTCATTGGTTTAAGAAACTTATGTCATAAAATATAGACAATCATCAGTAAATATGCAAGATGTACGACTACAGTTCAATTGTATTTGTTATTGTCCCCAATAGGAAATAGATGTGAGGAGCACTAAATAAATAAATAAATAATTTAAATTCACAGTATAACCCATGAATATAACAAAACTGATCAATTTGATAAGTCGGTATCAAAGTAAAATAGGTAAAATTTGGCAATACTAAAAAAAAAAGATCAAAGATCAAAAACTGTGATTTTAACGACTTCTAAAAATGTTTATTTTCCCATATAAAGAAAATGTATTGATTCAGGGGTAAACAGGCTGTAATCATTATTCCTCTGGTAAATCTCAAAAGGTCTTGCTATATACATAAATACAAGATGGAAATTGGAAAGTGACCCCATATACTTTCTATTTGTTTTAGTTTTGGGCTATGGCTGCGCCATTCCAACATTGTTTTAAACTAAAATATTTTTTCACTGTATTTTCAGCTTTCAAGCTGTGACCCTAAGGTTTTGGGACCACTATTTAAGACTCCTAGTGCATTCCTACCATGCGGTCTAGATTAGGTATGAGCCAGTATGAGATTCTCTCCTATGGTAATCTCCTTGGATAAAAATATATTACAGCTTCAGAGAAGCACTAAATTATAACAGGAATTTGTTTAAAAATGTATAGCAAGATATAATTACTTTTATTTAAAGCTGACAGTATTCAATATTTAGAAGATGTTGATAAATAATTGATTAGATTTTTATCCTTGTTATCCAAAACATAACCATTTGTTGATCATTATATTGACACAGACACACAACTAGAGACAAAAAACACAGGTGAGTGTATTGACAGTCACCCAGTTCGAAATCATTCAACCTTTTTCATAAACTCATGTCAATGATTAATCTGTTTTTTCAGATGAACATATGGTGAAACATTTAGATTTTTTATTACATTAATATTTCTTTTACAAATATATGCAACTGTAGAATCAAGGTAAACAAAGAATAAAGAAATTTTTTTTTTTTCAAAAAATCATGTCCTGTTTTTGCAATTTTGCCCTGTATGGCTAAATATTATACTATATTATATTATATTATATTAATCAGGCTATTGGCTCAGATTGCTAGCTTGCACTCTTCTGCCAAACAGGCATTCTGCTCTGGCCTCTGGCATGGCAACAGTATTTAAAAAAAAAAAGAAAATGTTATCAAAAGAAGTGTGTAGGACTGACTGGATGTGAGCTGAAACAGGTGAGAGAGACAGCATGGAGCAACTCTGCCCTCAACAGTCAACAAACCTTGGTGACTTTTCAATATCTGGTATCTCATAAAAAATTTAACCATAGGAATGCTATAATGGATTATGTTGTGTGTGTGTGTTTGAAATTGTGACTTTGAAAAAAAAAAAAGTCTTAGCAATTTTCTGTTTTAGAAAAAAAGCTATTATAGCATCACTGCTGCCCATAATTTCTCAATTTCTGTATTATTTCTTTCACTGTTCCATGGTAAATACAGTGGCATCTTTTGTACACTTATTCTGACTGCTACATTTGTTCAGTGCTAACATTTTCCTGCTTTATACACCCTCTGGAAAGGCTTTTGATTAAAAATACCAAAATGGCCGATGACCAAGCATTGTCAGTTTCAGCACTTTGACTCTGAAACCAAGTTCCTTTTGACCTTTGCTCCACCACAGACCCAGGCATATTTAAATCCAAGCTTAAGACCTATATTTTCATGCAGGCTTTTAATACAAAGAATTATGGTGGCATTTTATCTATGATTTTTAGATTTTGTTGTCTAAAGACCAGGCTTGAACCTTTACTTTTTGACCAAGCCTTTAATAAGAGTGGCTTTGAGCCATCTTTTTAGTTAAGCTGTTGTAGTCTTAGGCTGTTGGAGGACATCAAGTTCTATTTCTCTCACTCTACTGAGTTCTCCTACTGCTCTCCAATTTTTTTTATTATTTGTTGTTATTTAAACTTTTAACTTTATGTTCTCTCTGTCTTTTTTCTCTTCATAGTAGGTACATCTGGTCTGGTATTCTACCATTCCGGGGGCCAGATCATCTGCCATTACCCTCTCTGACATAGAATGTATTCCTGTATCAATATATGCTTCTGTGCTCGTTTTTGTCTGTGCTCTGTCTTCTCAAACCCCCAGTCAGTTGCCTCCCTCTCCACCATCGTTACATGCACAACAGGTGTGAGGGATTGCTGCAAAGCCACCAACATTGCAGGCGATTGTCCACTGTGGCTCTACGCTCCTTCAAGAGGAGCGAATGCTGCTTGTCAAAAACTTGATATAATCTGCTGGGTTTCATCAGATAAGACGATTTTTGACCAATCTGTAATATTTGATTAAATATGACTTTTTAAAGTGCCTTGAGATGACACGTGTTGTGAGTTGGTGTTATATAAATTGTATTGAACAGAATTGTCTGCTTTTATGTTGTATGGTTGTTTTCTTTTTATGTGATCTTACTGTTAAGTGTTTTGGTTGTCTTGGTTGTTTTAAAGTGCTACATAAATCAATGAATCAATCTATCAAAACCCTACTTAGACAGCAGAACTTTGGTTCTATTTTGTTATCACATTGACCATAAATCAAAGGTCGTGTGACCTGACAGCTTTGTGATTGTCAGGTTTAGATTTTGCAGTTGGGCCCTAAATGCGGATATACAGTGAGGACCAGCTTGGCAAGTTGAAACGTTTGATCAAAATAAACATAAAAAATCTACAAATATGAGCAGGATGCAGCATGGCCCATGGGCAAATGCAACCATGAACTTGGACAGAGGTAGAATGAATGGAAACGGAACAATCCAGCAATGAGACAACAACAGACAGCTGGTACTGGGAGAACAGGTGAGTGACATGTGTGATAATGAGTTGACTCAGTGAACTGAATGAGCTGGATTACATAGTGGCAGACAGGGGGAAACAAGGAAAGAGAAACTTGTGGAAGTATAAGTAAACCCAAAGAAACATATCTAACCAAGATCAAACAGACATAAACCGAAATTTACAAACAAACACTAGACTGAACTGGAAACTAAAGAATAACCAAATGAGGAAAACTCCACCAAAGAAAGAGCCAGTAATCCCATGTTCACTCTTTACTGTCAGTGTTTTTTCACTCCAGTCACTCTTGTTTCTAATCATCTCACTGCTTCTAAAGATCTCTCTATTTATCAGCTCACAAGCAGATTGTTAAAGGAACCGCAGTGAACACTTGGCTCAGTAGCTGTTAATATCTGGATAGAAAAGGCTACCTGAGAACTTACTGGTTTTTGCAAGCTCACACTCCTCTTTTAATCTTAACTGGCTTCATCAAAGTGAATGGCTTCCTCTGCTGTTGTCCATATCTTTCTTCATGTAGTCTTACCGAGACTCACATGCTTGCCCACTCACCACTGTTCCTTCAGTGGAATTACCCTGGAGCTCTGAATGATCCCACCACACTATAGGGAGACAATTTGGTAAATCTCCTTCAAATTACATCCAAAAATTTCCAGGGGAACTTTACTACACATAGTATGACTCTCCTCACTTTCTCAAAATCATGCTGGAGCCTCTGGCAGCAAACTACTTCACCCCCTCTCTGTTAAACATAATAAAGACTTTAAGCCTGCTCCTTGCAAATCTGTTGGTCAGCAGTTGGAGTCTGTTTCAACATTTATTAGCACATCGCCATCCCTCCCTCCCTTTATGATCACAGTGTACTCATTTTTAGATGGCTACTCCCACTATATCACGAAGCTCAAATCATCTCAGACTGGTTTCTTGAAAAGAACAACAAGTTCACTGTTCTCCAGTGACCTCCACTGACTCTAAATTGTAATCCAATAGAGAACCCTGGGGATGTGCTAGAATGGAATATTTGCTTCATTGTTGTGCTGGCAAAAAAAATATGCGGCAAATACAAGATATATTATAACAGGATAGACCAAAATCTCTGAGGGGTCTTTTTCAAACCATTTTCAATCTAATCCAATAAAAAATCAAGACAGCTCAAAAGACAGAAGGTTATCCAACCCAGTAATAGCAAGGTGCGACTCATACATACCGGTCAGTTTATATTTATGGAGAGACTGAATGGAAAAATACAGGATGGGTATGAAGATTATCAAATAAGAACCAGTTGTTACCAGTTGTTATGGAAAAGCAAGAAGACTATATATATTTTTGCTCCAAAAGTTTCAAAGGTTTTCTTACCCTGGCCATCCTCATTAACTGTGAGAAACAGGGTTTCCTAGATATTTCAACAGCAACTTTTACCCATTTCAATTTTAAAAAGTAAAAGAGCTTAAAATGCCGCAAAAACAACATAATCATGCCTGTTTCTCAATGGCTATTTATTCACTGAAAATGACCCACCCTCAACTCTAATGCAAATTCTGGCAGACGCTCTATGTCTCCTCCAGAAAACAGAAACCTTTGATCATAAGTAATAAGACATTTTTCCTTAGCTCCGGTGAATGTGACTGAAATATTTGATTTTGTGGCTTGAGGCGAAGGCTTATATGAGAAAGTTTAGACTGCTCACTTCAGAGCATTTCGATGGAGGGGCTAAAAGAGTTTGCTTGCTGATCTGCATACTAAAAGCTCAAAGTCTATCAATCCTTGTTTCTATCAAATCTCTGTATAATTCTTCCCTTTGTTGTTCTTTTTGCTTTCTATTTCTGCCACTATCGGCGAGTGCATGCTTGTTATAGTTTATGATTGTAATATTACTTTGATATATGTCTAAAGCATTATGCATGTAAATGAATGATGTGTTTAGGAATTTTCAAATTAGCTGGGTTTGTAACAAATTCAGAAATACCCATCTCCTTTTATGCAAATTTAGATACCTCAGGTAAAATATGTGACAGGCTAAGATGCAAATATACTTTGAGTGTACACCCAATGCGCTATTCCATACCTGGTTTGAGTTTCATTGGCACACAAAGTTGCAGTTTAAAGTAAATGTTATAGGATTGTCTTTCTATGGATCTGAGGCTATGGCAAAGATAATGTAACCTGACTCTAGCCATATGGATTTCGCTCCGCCTAGCTCCACTCACATCCATCTGGGACATCTCCATAGGAATTGCCTTTTTTGAGGGCTGGGCCTTATCAAAAATTCTTGCATATGATTGGATAAGCCACTTGTCTGTCATCTTTATCGACGTGCTATTTCAACCACTCACACCGAAGTTAACCCGTGACGCTGTGAGAGCGACGCAGGAAAAAACAAAACTTTTTTGTGTTTGCAGCTCTAGTGGCACGCGTTTTATTGACAGTGAGCTGACAGGAAGAGGGGGGAAGACAGGCGGCAAAGTGTTGCGGATTGGAGTCGATCCCGGGCCGACCGCGTCGAGAACTAAAGGCCTCCTAATATGGTTTGCGCTAACCGCTAACCGCCACGGGCGCGCCCCGGAAAACAAAACTTGCTCTCTAAGTCATTTCCTTACTCAGATACCCCGTTTACACTACCCTTTTTTACCGAGCCGACACCGGTCCGAGCTCGGTAACCGAGATAACTATCGAGTGTAAATGGAACGCAAACTGAACTGAACCGTGCTAGACACAACCGGGCCGCGTTAAATGCAGACCAGTTCCATGTGGTTCGGCTCGGTTTTTCCCTATATCGTTTATCTGATAACGAACAGCGCATGAGCAGACCGTGTCATCTCCGTGCGGTCAGCTGACATTTCAGACATTCATAAAAATACTAGCTTCCCTACAGTGACACACAATTTCCAGTGATGATTCTGCTTAGCAGTGTGATGAACCTCAGCGTCTGTTGTTGTTTCCTGCATCTGTAAATCCTTATAAGACGTTCGTTTGTCTTATCCACTTCCCAAAAGCCGACTCTGTCAAGTAAATTCACCAAAAGTTGCCGTCTTCGCCTGACTCGCCGCAAACAACGACGTATCACCAAGCACAACTGCCTGAATGTTACGGGCACTGACATTTTGATTTGCTCGGTGCCGCCCTCAAACCCAGAGAGCAGTAGTACCACAGATCGTCACTAGGAGGCGAGGAATCCAAGGAACAGAGATAGCTTGGTGTGTAAACGGTCGTCAGAACTAAGCTTGGCTTGGTTAACTGATCCAAGCTCGGACCGAGCTCGGCATGGATCGGTTTAACAAGGGTAGTGTAAATGGGACTAGAGTCGCTCTCAGCAGCTATCGGAATCACTTTTAAGCTAAGACTCCGAGGTAGGATTTTTTAGGCTAAGATAGGCGCTCTCTAAGAGACTGAAAATCTTTGTGAATACAGGCGCAGGTTTACTGGTGGTTCTTAGAGTCTCTAAACATGGAATGGGAGGCGGATATTTTAGCTATCACACTCCTCTCCTGTGGAACTGATTCCCAGTTTTAGTCCATGACTCTACTTTTATAACTATGTCTAAAACTTTCCTTTTTGACAAAGAGTGGCATAGGTTATCCTGAGCTATCTCTGTAGTTGAGGACATCCTGAGCTGCTGGAGGAAATCAGGGTCTATTTTTCTCTTCATAGTAGGTACATCTGGCTTGCTGTTTAGCTCTGACAAAATCCAGGTTGGGGGGGGGGGCAGATCCTCTGTAATTACCCTTTCTAACATATAAAGAATTATTGGATCAATGCGTGCTTCTGTGATCTTTTGTATCTCTGCCCCGTCTTCCCAAACCTCCAGTTAGTTGTGGCAGTTGACCAATCACACTGAGCCTGGTTCTGCTGGAGGTTTCATCCTGTTAAAGGGGAATTCCATCTACCGCCACTACATACATGCTCAGTATGAGGGATTGCTGCAAAGCTATCGACAATGCGGACGACTGTCCACTGTAGCTACTTGCTCCATCGTGAGGGAATGCTTTCCAAATACTTGATGCAATCTGTTGAGTTTCCTTAGATAGGAAACCTTTTCACCAATCTGTCTGTATGATTGAATTGAATTTGACCTGAAAGTGGTGCTGTGTCCTTCGCATACTAAACCAATGGACTGAGATAGGAAGACTGGACGTGATTTGGGATAAATAATAATAAAAGATAATACAGGGATTATACAATAGATTTTTTTCTGACATAATCTGGAATTATATCTTTTTTAGAAGTGATAGATTTTCGATTCAAAAGTTATATTGAGAGACATTTTTTACTTTTTCCATCTGAGCTGACTGATTTATGGTTGCTAGTAACTGAAAATAAGGTATGTAGAGAGCATGAAAGCCTGTTTGATCTTTATTTCCTGTTTGCACTTTGAATTGTCTTGTTAATGAAAAATGCTATAAAAATGAACTTGCCTTGCCTTGTTTTAACAGTAAAGGAACAAAACGGACAGTAAAAGTTCTATAAATAGCACACATAGTATCACTAAAGCCATGAGTATTGCCTATTTTAAATGTAAAGAAACAGAAAATGGAATTACAGCTCTAAGTAGCACATTGAATGTAAAATAAGCCATGCTTTGTTGCCCATTTTAACTATACGGAACCAAAAATCTAGTTACATGAACTCAATGATTCAGTGAAGGAATCTTTTGAAGAAATTATTTTAATTAACTGATTCTAATAAATCAGTACACTCAGAGAACTGCCATTCCCATCAATATGGTATGATAAAATCTGACAGTAGCTTAAAAAGCAACCCAAAAGAAAAACTACCACCATATTCTATATGTATGTTTTCAACTGAAACTAGATATTTACATGCACTGCATAAAAAGAGACATAACACTTTTTTCAGTGAACCGTGCCTTGCAAGGTTCAGGTTAATTCAGAACCGTTAAGTTAAATGGAGTCGCACATGGTCGTTCAGTATAGTTACAGGTGGGTCATTGATTAACATCTGACTTGGAATGCACCTCGGGGAATGGGCCTCCAAGTGCTTAAAAACAGCAGCGATCTTACTACAGGTTGCTCATGTGTGAGCTGCCAGAAGTGGTGAAGACTCCTGGATAGGTGTCGAAATGTTTTCAGAACAACTGAGCCAAAGTTCGGTTGCATACCATTTAAACCTGTTTATGCTGTTGCCATGACCTTGATAACTGAGAATTTGCACAGGCGAGTCACACATGTTGATGTTTGTTTTTTTAAAAAAAAACACATTTCAAATGCAGCTCTTCCTTGAGTGGCATCTTGGAAGCATAATGTATGTTTTTTAATTGGTATCATGTAATACTGCAGTTTTCTGAGAAACTGACCTTTATGTTTTAATTTGCCGTAAGCCATAATCACTAAACTCATTAAAATAAATACTTGCTTGACACATGCAAGTTTTTGTACATGAACGTTTATAGTGAGTTTCACATTTTTAATCAAATTATTTCCATAAATCAACTGTTCAATTAAAGGATTTATTGATATACATCTAATTACCCAAATCCCATTTTCTATTCTTTGGCATCTTCTTGATCTATTGCTGATATTCTAATGCCTTGTCATGTTCATCCTGTGTTGGTAAATGGACTGAACCTATATAGCACTTTTCCAATCATACTGACCACTCACACCACTGTACACTAGAGTCACAGTCACCCAATTGCACTCACTAACACATTTACACATCGATACACAGCTCAGTAGGGAGCTTTGGATTAAGTGCCTTGCCCAGGGCACATCAACATGTGACAAGGGAAAACTGGAATTGAACCTACAACCTTCCAATTGCAAGACAAGTACTCAACCCATCAAGCCACAGTCACGTGACTTGTGGTGAGCAGAAAATAATAAAAAAAGCTTGAGAACATCACTCTGTGTTAATCTAGAAAATGTGCTGCATTTCAAATTCAAATTTACTCAATATGAATGTCTATATATATATATATATATATATATATATATATATATATATATATATATATATATAGATAGATAGATAGATAGATAGATAGATAGATAGATAGATAGATAGATAGATAGATAGATATACATAAAGGAATGGCAGAGAGCTCCCACAGTAAATTTTTATTTTCGCTTTAAATCAACTTATTAAAAATCCCATTAGAGGACCAGATGAATTCTGCAGTGAAAAGCCTTGATGATTCTTGTCAATAAGAACAAAGAGTGAGATTTCTCAGAAAGAAAAACAACTTCTGTATAACATAGACAAATATATAAGTATTTTTGATAAGAAGGATAAAACAAATTGAAGTGTGAAGACCAGTTCCCGGTTTGAACTCTCATGTAATTTCCAGGCTACTCTACTCTGAAGGGAAAAATGTTCTGGGCCTGGTGAATGAGCTCCTCACTGAGGGACTACAGCGGGTCCCCCTCCATGATGGTGGCGGTGTTGTGGCAGCTGAGATGACAAAGGATAGAAGATGAAGTGATCAGGGCAGAATTTTGATATGTCCAGGAGAAAAACAGCATGCAAAATAAAATTTTGTTCCAGTTTGTTGTCATTTTAGTTGATAAGTCTGATGATGGCATTGTTTGTGCTCAGTTAAAACATGCAATGACAAAATACTCCCTAGCTTTACTGCCATGTCACCTCCTCTGGGAAGGATCAACAATATTTTATTTGTCACTGTGGCAATATTTCTCTTTGGCTGCTCCGGTCCACATTACAGTTAACATTACACATAATGAAGGCAAAAAAAACCTGACAAACAAACAGGCAATGAACAAGGGTTACATTTCTTCTTTTAGCGTAAAATGGTAAATCACAGATAAAGATATGAGGCAGTATGGTGCTTATTGAACAATGATGATTTGAGTCTTCGTTTACAGCAATGTGCATTTAGATATTCAGAGATGATAGTGTGCAGTAGGCAGTAACATTAAGGTGATTGTAACAAATGATGGGCTGGTAACAGTGGGGTGATTTAAAAGCGTTGGACTGCAGCCTCCCAACAGGGGACCATTGCTCTCACAGCTCTTCAAAAGAAGCTGTTTCTAAGCTTATTTGTTGGCTTTGAGGCTTCTGAAGTGTTTACCTGATGAGAGAGGGGCAAACAGCATCTGCCTGGGTGGATGGGATCATTCGAGATGCGTCTGGGATCTGGCCGGACTCGTTCTGCATAAACGGTCTGATCCCCACCAATTATACAATGATCTATGGGTAAAATCTATATTCTGGCTGAAGTGGACACTGTTAATGTCTGTGGGGACTTTAAAAGTCAAATTGGATGCCTGGAAGACTGTATCAGTAATTTATTTGTGAGTATCCCCTCTATATTGTGTTTAAATGAGACCGTAAACAGAGAAGGTGAATTGTTGATTGGGTTTTTGAAAGGCAGTAACTGATGTGTGTTGAATGGTTGAATACATGTAAGTAAAGTACTTAGAATACATAAGAGAAAATATCAACAAAGTCAAGCATTAACTGAATTTAATCAAATTTATAATCCTCAAGGTTTCTGGAGTTTGGAAAGTAAGCTAAGGCCTAAGAAAATAAAAAAAAGTTCCCCATAGAATTGAATGTGGGGGATGATTCTTTGTGTTTTGTTATTGAAGATGTTTTGAAAATATAGGAATCTGATTTTGGAGCTCTATTTTCTTGTAATCCCCCCCAGTGAGATAATGTTTAATAAAATTACCGTAGCTCTTAAGAATCAGATGGAAAATCTTATGCCACAGAGTTTTTTTCTAATCTTCATTTGAACTCTCACATTATGGAAAGTAAACTTAAAATGACCATTGATAAATTAAAACTTAGGGAAAGCACTGGTTATGATAAAAAGTCTAAGCGAATTGTTAAAACTACCTGGTTTGGTTTCAGTTTTGTATAATCTCTCTACTTGTTTTGAACAGGGTCTAGTTCCATCAGATTTGCAAAAATCTATTATTTAACCAATCCCAAAGTCACAAACTACTGATCCCTGAGTGCCTAGGAACTAAAGGGGCATTAGTTGTTTTAGTTGTATTTATAAACTTTAAACTTTAACTGATCAACCAATGATAGGTTGGTCAGTTATATATATTGTGATTTACTGGCACAGGAACAGAATAGGTTTCAAAGGAAAATACCTTGCATTAATCATATATATTCTTTAGCTACAATAGTTATGCCAGGACACAGGAAGGAACGTCTACTGTTGCATGTTTTATAGATTTATTTATTTTGTATTTTTTTGACTGTGTTAACTGAGTTTTTGTGTTTTCAGTTACCAAAAGCAGGAATTGATGGGAAATTCTATAATTCTATAGCGGGTGTTTATCAAAATTCAGAATCTTGTACATTGCCAAACAAAGCAATGTCTTGTCTCATACACACTTTGCTTTATATAAAAATGATTTGATAACTGTTATTAAAGAGGCCGATATGGGCATGAGTGTAGGTGATCTAAAAGTCTGTATATGGATGTATGCAGATGATATTGTACTTATTATTGCTGAGAATGGACCTGACCTTTAGAAATTGATGAATACTATTTATTTCTGATGTAACAGATTGAGATTAAGGATAAACTGTGATAAAACTGAAGTTGTTCATTTTAGAAAGTCACATCATACATTGACAACATTTACATTTAGTTTTTGATCTAACATTTTACCAACTCCTGCAACAGTGGTGCAGGAGTTAGGGAGTTTGTCAAGCAGTTGTGGGTTTGCTGGTTTGATTCCCTACTCTGACCGTCTCAGTCGTTGTGTCTTTGGGCAAGACACTTCACCCACATTGCCTCTTCTTTCGTGATGCCGATGTATGGTAGCCTCGCCTCTGTCAGTCTGCATCAGGGCAGCTGTGGCTACTAACATAGCTCACCATCATCAGGGTGTGAATGCGTGAATGGCTGACTGTAGTGTGAAGCGCTTTGGGGTCGTCAGAGTAGTTGAAGTGCTGTACAAGCCATGTACCATTTTTGTCTATTATTAAAAAACATTTGATACTTATTGTGGATGAATTTCTTACATATGAAAAGGAATAAGAGTCCAATCAGACTCAAAAGGTAGAGGATTATGTGCTATTTGTCATGGTTTTTAGGTGTTTGGCCCAGATGCAGAACACAGTCGGGGGACAACAAGCAGTTAAGATGTTTATTTAGGCTGATACACATGAATAAATGCTCACTGAGAGAGCCTCAGACAATGATTGGGACGTCGGGATCAAAAGCACTGCGGGAGAGAAAGGGACAGATTAACGAGAGCAAGTGCGGGGATCTACGCTGCGTGAAGCTCTGCTTACCGGCAGGTATGGAGAACCTGTCCGGGGGACGTGGAGTGGAAGAACGGACTCGGCAGTTCTCTTACTCTTGGTGGAACTAGGTGACTGAGCGACAGGTGAGCTGGCAACTGTACAGATTCTGTCTGTAGAGTTCAGTGTCCTGTTCTAAACTACCGAGAAGGGGATTGGGGCTGCTGTAACAGCCCTACAGCGAGCAAGTGCAATGTAGAGATTTACATTAATTTTTAGGTGTGCATAGAAACACCCAAACTGGCCTTATATGGAGATATGGGATGGGAACTTTGTGAAGCCAGATACATTAGAGATAAAATGCAACTGCAACAGATTTATAAAGATTTTTAGTTGGAACTTATCAAATAGATACACCTTGGCTACACAAGTGGAGAGGATATTTGAAGGAGCCGATCTTATATATATATTTACAGAAATATGCTGAAATATAATATTGACCAAATACAAATTTCTTACTTTGGATCTTTTAAGTGCAAATGGACTAGTTACATTTTGCGTAAATCAAAACTACGAATTGAATTAAACATGTTGAATGTGTCACAGTGGAGGAACAAAATGCTTTCTTTGTGACTTAAATTAAATTAAAAATGAAATTCACTTTTTGATTAATTGTCCTTTGTGTACGACTTTAAACTTTAATGAGTAAACTGTTTTATAAAGTCCTTGATGTTTGTCCAGATGTGTTTTATCAGTGCGATAAAGATAATATGCAATATTTCTTTAAGAATTATGTTCTTCAATTGGCTCAGTGCATTTTAAAGGCTTGGCATCTTCAAAAGAGGAAACTTTATGTTTGATAAATGATGTGGATATGGATCTCTGTCTGTGTCATTTAATATGATTATGTGTCTTATAAGATTATGAGGTCTGGACACCTCTATTGTTTATGATGGCACAAAATAAATAAACTACTGAGTATAGCTCTCTCTCTCTCTCTACACGCAAGCACACACACACACACACACACACACACACACACACACACACACACACACACACATATATATATATATATATATATATATATATATATATATATATATATAAAACATTACTCACAAAACTATTTACCATGTGCCTTTTTACAAAGATGCTGCATTTTTTTTGCAATACATCTGGCCTTAACCGTGAGATGTGTAAAGCCAAACATCATAAGGGAATTGGGCCTAGTAATTCAACTGCACTAGATCTGCTTAAGTGGTCTCATGAGCCAACTTCAGAACTGTCACCATATTGGCCCCCAGAGCGCACTCGAAAGGTCATACCAGCAGGACCTCCTTCCTGATCCTCTTTTAAATGGTGGGGATCATGGTTCTATTTTTACCAGGAATTGACTGCATTTCACGCTATGAAATGCAGCTGAGGAATAATCTTTGAGCATTTCAGATTGACGTGGCATTAAAATGAGGCTTTTACCCTCTGGGGAAGGTCAGATTCATTTAAAACAAACAGGACATAAATTGCAAAGATAAAAAATCTTATTACATTTTTGTTTCTTAATATGGTGGGGAATTTCTGGAGGGGGAACCAAGTTTTAACAAGAACTAGCCCAATATATTGCCCAAAGTAGCCATCTATAATACATGTTTGTTAGTTTTTAAACACATCAATTTTATTTGGGTGTGTGAGGGTGGTGGCGCCGTTGTAGTATTCACACTTCAAGAATCAGAGAACAATTTGTGTCCTTATGCTTTCTCTGTCACAGTTAGATTACAGAATGCAGAGTTGCAATTTATTGCTAGCTCTAAATCTGATAAATAAATGTTAGATGTTTGTATCCAGGCATGAGTGGAGGGAGATACCGTGCCCAACAAAGCTGCAGAGCTTTTGCAGTAGATTAGGCTGATATCCAATAGGATTTGGTCTTACACACCTCATGAAAAGCACTGTGTAAATCGGTCTATCTAATGATCCAACTTAATATGATTAAAAAGAATAAAGCCATCGATGTACACATCATCACCACTTCTCACACACAGACACAAATACATGCACACTTTCCCATTAGCAATGTTATGCCAGTTCATGCGGAGATCTGTGCTCATGTGGGGTTATCATCAGAAGACTAGCATACTGTCCAGTAATCTGCTCCAAACCAAATGTCCCTGTCTGTCCGCAGACCTCATACCAGACCCACTGCATAAAACACTCACCAGAATTCTGAGAGGCTAATCCACTCTGGAGAAAAACATGAGTACAAACTAATCAGAATTATTCTAATAATCCACAAACTCTTATGTACACTTTTACAGATTCTGGTACAATTCTCAAAGCTTATTTTAAGCAATGAAAAAAACAATACTTGTGAGTTTTGCACAGTATTCTTAACAACCAGCATAAAGATCAGGAGTTTAACTAGTTCCAGTTATGTACTTTTATCTAATCAGGGTCGTACTGACTAACCGACGCATGAATGAAGTTAAAGTTAAAAAAATGTGTCAAAGGAAAGAGGTGGATTGCTCCCCTTTGGGTAAGGGGTTCTTCCAGAGGTGTTCCATTACAAAAAATAAATGATAAAATAAATCTTTGTCATTGCATTTGTACATTCCAATGAAATTTGCTGACAAATTTCATTGGAATGTCAGCAAAACAAACAGCTGAACCAAAAAGTAAAACTCTCAGTTTACTTTTGATTGCTCTCACATTTTTTATGTAACAAAATAATAATTAAAAACCTTTCAAAAATAAAGTCAGCTTAAAATACATCATACCAAATAATAATCTTGTTAAATATAGACACTTTTCAAACACTTTTTTTTTTTTTTTTTTTACATTTCACCTACCAAAAAACCACAAAGCTGACAACAGAAACATTTTTGATTTGCTGTTATTTGCTGAAGTCCATTGTGGGCCATAACCATCTCTCCATCTACAGTGTGCATTCAGATTGTGCAGCTCTGCACTTGACAAGAATTTGAACATAGCTATTAAAGAATCATTCATTATGTAATTATCATGGTTGTAAACATGAATTCAACTGCAGTTTTGTGCAAAATAAATGCAGCAATATACCTTGCGAAAATATAAATGTCCTACTTAGCGTTTTACCTATTTTGTTGCATACCAACTTGTGATTTAAATAATTTTGAAATCTTATTTTATGTAATGGGTCAAGACAAAATAGTCTGTGAGTAAAAACTATGTATAAAGAAAAATAATTAAAAACCAGAAAATAGTCATTTGCATATGTATCCATCTCCTTTGTTATACACCCCCTAAAAAGTTCTTATGGGACCAGTTCCCTTCAAAAGTTACGTAATCAGTGAAATGAAGTCTGCCTGTATACAAATTAAGTGCTACATGATCTACCAGTATAAACACACCTTTTGTGAAAGCCTCTAGAGCCTGCAACATCACTAAGCAAGACATCAATCTCTGAAGACCAAAGGGCTTGTTGGTCACTGTGCCACATAGGGTGTTCAAGGAATTTGGAGGAACCCCGATCTATTGAGTCTATGGACGTTAGGGGCCATCCATGTGGAGGAACCTGGTGTACACTGCTACCACAAGGCAATGGGAGTGAGATGTTGGAGGACTCAGAAAGTGAAAGAGAAGTCCAAATATATCTTATGGTGTAACAAGACACCAGCAATCCTCTCCTGCTTTAGTATGTACGTTGTGTATTGATATCTCCTCATATGTTAATCATGTCTTCATGTCTTTAACATTTTTTTTTGACAAAGCTTCTAGTTAGAGAGGCTTAGATGACCCTGAGCTATCTCTATAGTTATAGGCTTAGGCTACTGGAAGACATCAGCGTCTATTTTTCTCACTCTGCTGAGTTCTCTTACTGTTCTCCAATTTGCCATATAACATTGAAAGGATTCCTTGATTAATGTGGGCTTCTGTTCTTTTTGTGTCTCTGCTCTGTCGTCTCTGACCCCCAGTCGGACGAGGCAGATGACCGTTCACACTGAGCCTCGTTCTGCTATAGGTTTTCCTCCCTGTTAATGGGGAGTTTTCCTCTCCACTGTCGCTTCATGCATGCTCAGTATTAGGGATTGCGGCAAAGTCATCAACAATGCCAATAAACGTCCACTGTGGCTCTACGCTCTTTCATGAGGAGTGAATGCTTCTTGTCAAGAATCATCTGCTAGGTTTCCTTAGATAGGAGACTTTTTGACCAATGTGTATGATTTGAATGAATTTGACCTTGTAAAATGCCTTGAGATGACGTGTTGTGAATTGCCGCTATATAAATAAAATTGAACTAATTTCAATTGCCTAGGAAAGAAAAAAAAGTAGCCGAGGCGGAAATAAGATCTGACTGTGGATTAAGTGCACAAGGAGCATTTATACTGGGAAGTATGATTGCTGATTTCATTAAAGTAGGATAAGTGAACAGATCAGGTTTATACGGGGGAGTTTGCATGTTCTCTGTGTGGGTTTTCTCTCAGTTCTTTCTTTCCTTTTTTGTACTTTAACAAAACAAGGGACATGGATCAACTTATTTACATAAACATAACATGAGAAAAAAAAAATCAGCCAGTCACATTTCTTCTTCTTGCTGTTAAAATGAAAACACAATCGTTAACCTCCACAGAGGTTTTCTATTTTTTTATTTTTTTTTATTTTAATTTTTTTTTTTTTTGTTTGTTTGTTGGGGGGGGGGGTCTCCAAGTCAAACCAATGGATCAACATCCTTTGTATTGCAACATTCCAACATCCTGTCCCATATATTACCAAGCGAAATACTGGAGGACTCAGCCAGGACAGAGTTACATCTTGCATTAAGGCACTTTCTGCTGCTAAGCCATCTTCACAGGCAGAACATGCTCTTAACAGGAAGAGCTTGGCAAGCCAACATTTCTTGATGTACCTCAGGGGCTTAGGGGGACTGATGTCCAATTCTTTACACTTTCATGGCTCCAATTTTCACTCTCTAATGGAGAGAAACATGTTTCAGTATCGCAGAGTTGAAAAATAAATAAATAAATAAAAAACTGAAAAAAAAAATCACCACACTGCACCACACTGCAGGCTGGAGAATAACAAAACATTGGGAAACATTATTAAATTGATTCCCTTGTTGAGCTACTTTGTCAAATTTATGAATTGAAGTACAACCTGATTCTATTGCCTTTCAACCATTTCTTTTGTTTGTTAGTTGTTTACAATTACATTTTTAGCATATTTTATTAAAGAGGCTACGGGCTTTGCTTTACTTACTTAATTGCACAGGTTTGGCCAAATCTCTTGAATTCTCTTTGACCTTAAAAAAAAACAAGATACAAAATGGAAACGCATGGACACACACCTCAACCCATCTCATTAGTCTGTTTGTGATTAAGAACTACTCTCAAGATTATGTCATTAACCTGCCCACACAACCATGCGTTCTAAATGGGGCCTTACAAACTAGGCAAAAGAAATTACCATGTGCCTTCTGTGTGAGCTCAAAATTTACTTATATTATTCAGTGTGTTTTATAGATAGATAATTATAAATACAATAGGCATGTATGCATGTAGTATGCATGTGTTTAGTGTCAATTAAATTTAATTCAGTTTATTTATACAGTGTCAATTTACAACATGTTATCTCAAGGCATGTTACAAAGTCAGTTCTATCAATTCATACAGACAGATGCGTTAAAAAGGTTCTGTCTATGTAAACCCTTTCCGTTTGCCTCCAGGAAATTAAATCCTGGTTTTCTCCCAACTTCTTGAAACTAAATGACAATAAAACTGAAGTCCTCCTTATTGCTACCAATTATGTACTTAAAGTCCACAGTTTTGCAGTTAATATTGATAATTAATTAATTTTTCCACCCTCCTAGGTAAAGAGCTTGGGTGTTGTCCTTGACAGTACACTTTCTTTCCTCGTATTATTAATACCACACGGGCTGTTTACTTTCATCTCAGAAATATTAATCGACTTCGTCCTTCCCTCACCCCCCAAACAGGTGCCATTCTTGTCGATAATCCAGTTACTTCACGTCTTGATTACTGCAATTCCATCCTGTATGGTCCCCTCATAAAACTATCCATAAACTACAACTCGTTCAAAATGCAGCGGCTGAGATTATCACCAGAAACCCCCACCTTTGATCACATCACCCTGACCCTGCAGCAGCTTCACTAACTTCCTGTCCACTATCGCATTCAGTTCAAAATTCTGCTTTTTACTTTCAAATCCATCCACAACCATGCTCCCTCTTATCTTTCCGAACTCCTTCATGTCACCACAAACTCGCCTTCCCTCAGGTCCTCCTCTTCCATCCATCTCACTGTCCCTCCTGCCGTCTCAGTACTATGGGCGAACAGGGCCTTTAGCCGTCTGCTACCCATCTCCTGGACTTACTTCCTCCTGATTTTCTCAATACCTGTCTGTTTTTTAAAGCTAGACTTTAAACACACCTCTTTCAAACTGCATATCCAACATAACCTTCAATTTTCGTTCTTTATCATTTTTATTTTGCTGTCTAGTTTTGTTGCTTGTTTTGATATTGCTTGTTTTTATCTTTCCTAATTGTGTTTTATTTCTCTCTTTGTACGGTGCTCCTTGAATGGTGCCCTGAAATAATATGAATAACAATTATTATTCAACTGAGCAGACTGCATAAAGTCATTGACCTGCAGCAATTTCTTACTGAGCATGCATGTTGTGACTGCGAAGAGAAAAAATCCCCTTTACCAGGAAGAAACTTCCATCTGAACCAGCTCATATGTACAGCTATCTGCAACAACTGAACTGGGGGTTTGAGACAGAGCATACACGTAAAAGAACACAGTAACACTGATTTAGTAGTACTTTCGATATGAGAGAAATGTAAAAGGCCAATGGCGGTACTAGACTTAGACTAAGTTGCAGGGCTCCAAGTAAAAACAGAAGACAAAAGAAAAAATGTGATAAACCTAAGTATTTGTCATGAATGGCAAAACAAAAAAAAGAGACATTTTATATGTTCAGAAAAGTTTGTGTAAGACCATATTAGTAGTGCAAGTTTATGTAACAATAGGAAGTATTGCAACAATGAATGGACCACATGATAATGCAGATAGTGCAGTTACTCAGTGCAATAGAGTTCACAGTGTCCATGTAAGGTGACTAGTTTTGTATATATGGGAGGGGGATTATTGGGAGTGATGTGTGGAATGAAGCATTTGTGGAATCTGGTTGTTCAACATCTGCAATATACTGGCGACCTGTCCAGGGTGTACCCCACCTCTCGCCCATTGAATGCTGTAGATAGGAACCAGCAACCCTTGCGACCCCGTGATTTCAGAGATGAATGAAGCTGCACAGAGTTCAGATGTGGATCAACGTGCAATAGATGAAGATGCTAAAGAACAGCTGGAATGCAGATTTTGTTGTCACAGGTATGCTGATATTAACCACCTGCTGGAGGAAAACAGGATACTGAAAGAAGCTGTCAGGAAATAAGATGAATGAGCAATTCTCAAAAGGTGATGTTATAGTCAGGTATTACACTGGGCTCCCGTGTTTGGCTATTGTGTTCGGTGTGCTATCTCAACTTCTTCCCTGTTTACCACAGACTGTATAAGTAAGCACACTGTGACCATTATATAATCAAGAGTCAAATTCCTTGTATGTGTACACATACTTGGCAAATAAGATGATTATGATTATGAAAACGTTCTCCCTTCCAGATGCTCCTCCTAACTCTAATATGCCTGAGGATGACTCTTCCTATCCATTCACATATAAAGGGTGATTGAATCTGTACACGACAAATACACCTTGCTACATATATACCGAATATACCACTGAGCATGAAGCTGTCATGTGAAGATAAGGACATGTTTTTTTTTTTTTTTTTGCAAAATGGTGGCAGTGTGCTGTGCTTTGACCAGTCTGTGGCCTAGTGGTGTGTTGAAACTGTAAACCACAAAATCCCTGAGAATAAATTTTGGAAGATGTATATATTGCTGTGCACACTTATTTAGGGAAGTATTTGTATAATTGGTACAAAGAAATGTGACGGTAACAGGAACTGAACATTAAAAATTACAGCACATTTGACTTGTGTGTAGTAATAAATGTAAACATGACAAATGCCAGTGCATACTTTAACCCTGAGGTTGTGAACCACCAAAATATATTGCACTAATAATTTGACAGTTCCAATGTAATGTGAACAGAGCTTGTTAACTGGCACTGTAAACTTAAACATCAAAACTTTAAGAAGGTAACAGAAAATGCCACTGGTGTATAAATTCAAGCAGGTACAACAGTATTGCTGTGTGAAATACTCTTGAGGCATAAAGAAAACATTTAATATAAAAAGGACATGAAATAATCTGAGTCATAAAACAAACAGGTAACTGTTCATTTTATGACACTGTGATCAGGCACTGTGATCAACTTAAACTTAAAAAAAATAATACAAAAGGCCACAGGTGCATCTTCAAAGTTAGAAGTTCACACACATTTTCTTTGTGTAGTACTGGTTTTATACTGTATGCGTTGCATATCCTTGCTAATGCATCTTACAAAAGGGTACTGTCATTTTAGCCCATTGCTTCTGACATAACTGGTGTAACTGAATCAGGTTTCGAGGCATTTTGCTTTTGCTTCAGGTTTTCCCACACATTTTAAATAGATTGGGGCTGGAAATGTGTGATGGTCATTCCAAAGACCTTGTTGTCCCTTTGCTACTTTGTAGCTAAATTGGTGTTAAGCTCAGGATCATTATCTCTTTGGATGAACCATTTGCAGCAAAGCTATGCCTTCCTTGCTGATGTCTTGAGATTTTTCTGTTGGTGTTTCCATATAATTTTCTTAACTTATGATGCCATTTGTTTTATAAAATGTATAAGTCCCTCCTTAAAAAATTACCTTTTGTAATTTTTTTTTACTTTGTTTATTGCTTATTTTTAAATGTATTTATTTCTATTTATGTTTTGATATCTTTGTCTGTTTCAATCTTCCTATGCTTTTTTCACCCTATTTATTCAGGTATTTATTTCTGCGTATCCTTTTTACATTTATGTATGCATTTCTGTATCATTATGCAAATCTGCAAGGGGTGTATCTTAAGGGGACAACTTTTGCCTGTTGGTTGGTTGGACTGCATAGCTGAATCTACATGCTAAAGGCATGAATCTACATGGTAAAGGCACACAGCTTCCTGTTTCCCATCCTGCACTTAACAGCTGGGATGGTGTTAAATCTCTGTTTGAAATCTTGGTAAGTTTTTATTTATTTTTTTCATCAGTGTACACATTTATGCGGTCTGTTTGAACCTAACCCTAAAATGCATCCACAACTGTGCATAACTGAATTCAAATATAAATGCCCAGATAAATGCCAGCAGCAGATCTTTGTAAAGACATGGCATCATTATCCATGCTTTCGAAAATGTGTAAGGATACAGTAATCTTAGTATATGTCAACTGCAGAGAAACACACACACATGCTCATGCACGCATACACACACCTTTATGTAAGTATATGTGTGTGTGTGTGTGTGTGTGTGTGTGTGTGTGTGTGTGTGTGTGTGTGTGTGTGTTAGTGACATTTCTGCTAAAGGTATTTAGGTAAGTGTCTCTGATCAGGGTGAAAAGGGGGTTCTACAATGTATCAGCGATTACATTGGAATATATATAGCCTTTTCCTCACTGTCACTCTTCATAATCCCTGCCTATGTGTCCTTATCTGATTGTGACCCCAGCCATGAGCTTCTCGGTGTGAGATTACAAACATCTGGCGGGTCATCTAGTCTCAAGCTGTTATGATAAACCCAGCAAACAGAGAATGCTTCTGGACAACCATGGGGAATTTTAGTGATGGAATATCCCATCCAATTCAAGTCCTAATGTAATGCTTCGTCATTGCAATGCGATCCACCACATAATGCCCTGCTGGTGTGGGTATGTGATTAAAAAGCGTAATCTGAGTGCTTTGTATAGACTGATATGCAGTATATCACTTGACAGCCTAGGTTTCTCCTCTTAGCAGCATTTTGTTATCTATTCAATTCATGCTTTAGCGATGTGTAAAAAGACTGGATTAGTGAAAACAATGTGTGTGTGTGTGTGTGTGTGTGTGTGTTTGTGTGTGTGCGTGCGTGCGTGCGTATGTATGTGTGTATATATATATATATATATATATATATATATATATATATATATATATATATATATACCGTAGTCTGTGAGACAGATAATATTTAAACCAGCCTAATGCCTTTCCCTTAATCCAGACAGTATGTTCAAGTCTTTCTAGGAGAATACTGTGATCAGCTGTATTGAATGCATCACTGAGATCTAACAGGACAAGTACAGACACAAGTCTATTATCTGAGGCCATGAAAATATTATTAGTGATCTTCACCAGAGCTCTTTCAGTGGTATGATGAGCTCTGAAACCTGACTGAAACTCTTCAAATAGGTCATTACTTTCCAAATGTTCACATACTTAATTAGCAACTACTTTATCAAGACTTTATATAGGAAAAAAGATTATATATAGGTATGTGATTTATTAAGTCATCTTGTTTAAGAGAGGGTTTCTTAAATAAAGGTCTAATAACAGCTTTTTAAAAGCCTGTGGTACATATACATTTACTAAGGATAGATTGATCATTTCTAAATTGGGAGCATTAATCAAAGGGTATACTTCCTTAAATAACTTGGTTGGGATTGGGTTTAATATACAAGTTGAAGGTTTAGATGAAGCTAAAATTTTAGATAACTCAAAAACCTTTACTGAGCTCACCGATGAGATTTTAAAGGCTCCTTCAAATGCTACCCCACATACTGAGGATGAGGTAATCATGTTTGGGAGGATGCCAATCAATGTTCCCACAAATCTTCACGCAATCGCGCATTGCATCTAGATTTAGCACGCACAGCAAATCTATGCTGCATAGTAACTAAAAAATAAATGGAAACAAAATAATAATAAACTAAGTTATTTTCTGGTGAGATGGTGTTCCACGGGTCCCACTCTGTGTGCGCAAGGTGCTGATCAGAGCGCACCACTGATTGATAGGTGGGGCAGATGCCTTTATAGTTGGGTAGATTGTGGTGTGCGTCGTTGTTCTGGGCCCCATTTCAGAATACTTGGCGGAGTAAAAAGCAGCTATTTTGAGTTGTTACACCTCACTTTTTCATACTGAGCATTTTCGGTTTCAGAACAGGTGATATCAATCAGGTAACTAAATACAGCGTCCAATCGACCCTGAGTTGAACATGCGCATGAGCATGAAAAAAGCCCTCCTCGATGGAACGCAGATAACGGGATTCACCATGGAAATGGCAGGAAATCAGAAGCCTAGAAGTGTGCATTTCCCACTAGTGGAACTAGAAATGTTTAATGAAGGCATAAGGAGAATATTAAACAATATTAAACAATGCTGTTGCTAAAGAGAAAGCAAGTTGGTGACAGAGATCTGCTGAAAAAGTCAATGCATGAGTGATATGAGTTATTTGACAGATAATTAAAGCTGTTTTTTCACACTTCACTCATTCAACACATGGGGGTGGGGGGGGGGGCATTGATTACGAAAAGGCTTTGAAAGGACGTGGTAGCAAATCACGATTAAGTATAAAGATACAATTTAGTCAGTTAAGGTTAAGTTATTAGTTTTCTTATGATTAACCACACTCAAAGCATTAATTGACTATATTCAACATATGCAATTAATGATGGGATGGTTTCAGTTATTGAAATAACTTATATGTTCATTAATTTTTTTGCCAGCATTGTTCAGCCATCCTTCTAAAATTGAGTTGACACAGATTTTCTTGTAGGTGTATAATTTGTGTCAACGCCACTTTAAAATAATCATATAGGAAATATTTATACTTTAAGTTAATGTAAAGGTGGCATTATTTAAATGAATAAATGTGCCATAGCCCTAATGGTGTTACTTTATATATATATATATATATATATATATATATATATATATATATATATATATATATATATATATATATATATATATATATATATATTAGGGCTGGGCAACGATTAAAATATTTAATCGCAATTAATTGCATAATTTGCCTGATTAATCATGATTAATCGCATTGTATTTACAAACTTCAAGAATGAATTCAAAAGTAGTGTAAAGAGCACTTTTATTTTAATGTTCTGCTGCCATATGAACAAAAGTGTTGTAACATACCACAGGAGCATATCATTTATCCATAGATATCACATTGAACAGAAGTGCATTAGAAGTGAGGGTTTTCAAATACTGTGACTAAAGTTAGATTGAAATAATTGAAAAGGAATTTGCACATCTGGGCTATTATATAAAGGTAACACATGGATGCAAAGTAGAACATGACATTTCTTTCTACAGTATACAAATTGTAATAGAGAGTATTTAATTTTATTTTTAAACTCTGTACAATTTTATTAGCAAAACTTTTTCCTAAGGCTTTCCTTAGTGGTGATGATACTTTGAAGGTATTTCCATTATGAAGCAGATTTGATCCCTAAAAGAGAATTACAATGACAAAAGTATCTCCTTTTCCCCCTCAGAGATCTCAATGCAAACAGCATTAATTAGAAAGATGCTGGAGGACAACATCAAGCAATCTGCAGATCTTTAGGCGACATTTGCCATCCAGCTTGAAATACATGGAAAATAAATCTTCCATATTGTGGGGAAGTGGTTCAGAAAGCAGTGCCTAAATTTTTGAAGTGGCTAAGCTAGAATCCAAACTTTGATCCTGTCAAGAAACTGTTAAGGGACTTACAGCCCAGAGTGATGGCAATGAAGCTTTTTGATTAAGCTTTTCCAACATCAAAGACCTGGAGATGGTCACTAGCAAAAAGTTTGCAAGAATCCCTATGGGTGATACAAAAAGAAGGCTTACAACTACAGGAGGTGATAAATACTTCAGGGGAAATAAAAGCTTTGACATGATTTGACATAATTATGCTGGATATCGGAAGCCGTTTCCAGGAATACAATATCTACCAGATGAAGCAATCCTGCTGTTAATAAGCCGGTATTTATGATTTTTAAGTTCTGACATCAAAAATATTTTTCTTTTAATGTAGTTATTATGAAGGAAACTTGTATGTTGTTGACAGATAAGAAACCACATGTATGAGCAGGATTTTAGAAATCCAGACATGTTTTATATAAAAAGGGTTGTAACTAGGATATACGTAGAATCATAGTGTGCTTGGTTTATATGTTGTTTTTATTGTGAAGCACTTTGTGATTTTAATGTCTGCAAAAAGTGCTATACAAATAAATTGTACTTACATACTCAGAAAACCAGAAATGTTAGACAGCACACCTAGGCTACATTGATTAGTAGCAAAATACAATCAACAATCACTGCAGCTATGCACAGGAACAAGAAGTTTGTTGGAGTGAATAAAGTGATATAATGAACAAAATCCTTATTCCATATGAGTAAGCTATAAATTTTAATGAGCATCTAAAGAGGCATTAAGTAATTCTATTGATGTATATTGATTGAGAGGTAAGTATTAATACCACAGTAAAATTTAACCATTTCCTGGTGAGAAAGGGGAGGTGAGAAAAGCTTATTAAATCCAGCCCACATTTAACCCATAATTATTAAATTATTCAGACTTAAAACTTTTTTTCATTCATATGAGACGTTTGTTTATAAAGGAAATTAGACACAAAAACTAATCATCTATAATGGGGTATCATTTAAAATACCATTTATGTGCTTTTCATTACACTAATAAAATTAGCATATCAAAAATACTATTGTCAAAGCCTAACTGTTAAAAAGTAGCACTACAACAATCAAACTCTTTCTATAATTTGTGAAAAGCTTTTAGCATGTGTTTATACGTTCTAGTTTCCTTGTAGTTGTACAAATACAGCCAACCTGTGTCTCAGAATGCATTTTAAAGTTACAGTTGATCTCAGTCCTTGTCTTTTTTAAGCAGTGCTAAACTGTTAAACTGAACAAGGTACTGCTGTTAAAACAATAGCAATAATGCTGTTCCACGTGGTATTTTGTGCATATAAACAGAGATGAAACATCCCGTCTGATGAACACTGAAAGATGGTACATGTATGATTGATTACATGTTACATAAATAACAGAGCACTAACTGCATTAAAAAAGTCGAAGTAGGAAGTTTTACTCAATGTCGCTGCGGGAGGCAGCGATCATGAATGTGAATGTTGTTGCACCAACTTTCAGACTCGTAATTAAAACTTTATGGCCCGTTCCTGTTGAAATGCTCGACTCGGAGGTTCACCAACAGACCCCAGTCTGTCTGGGTCAGACAGAACACATCTGATGTCATCACCCTTAGCATGGGCTACCCTCAGGCCTGCGACTTGAGCCCCCTTCTGTTCAACCTGATGACACACGACTGCGTTCCCAGGTTCACCACCAATCACATCATGTTTGCTGATGACACAACGGTGGTGGGCCTGATCAGAGATGACAACGACCAAGAATACAGAGAGGAGGTGGAGCAGCTGGTGGGCTGGTGCAGAGAAAACAACCTGATCCTGAATGTGGAGAAGACGAAAGAGCTCATCGTCGACTTCAGGAAGAACCTCCCCCCACCACGCTCCACTGCTCATCAACAGCTCAACTGTGGAGGTGGTCAGCAGCACCAAGTTCCTGGGGGTGCACATTACGGACAACCTCACCTGGTCTGTGAACACCACATCACTGGTGAAGAGGGCACAGAAACGACTGTACGTCCTGCGGAGGATGAGGAGAGCCCGCCTGCCCCCGTCCATCCTCAAGACCTTCTACAGAAGCACCATAGAGAGCATTCTGACCAGCTCTCTCTCTGTGTAATGTGGAGGATGCAGTGCCGCCGACTGGAAGAACGAGAGGAGAGTGGTGAGGACAGCAGAAGGGATCGTAGGGGCACCTATTCCCTCCATCAAGGACTTTTCATCACAGCGCTGTGTGTCCCGAGCCCTTAACATCATCGGGAACCCCTCACACCCCCACTACGGATTGTTCCCCCCCTGCTGCCTTCTGGGAAGAGGTTCCGCAGCTTCCGCTGCAGGTCCACCAGGGTCAGGCAAAAGCTTTTTCCCCGTTGCCATCAGACTGTTGAACTGCCGAAACTGCTGAAGCCACAAATGGACTCTGAACTGCTGAAGCCGCAAAACGCAAAATGGACTCTGTTCCACATTCGCATATTGCACATTTACACATATGCCATCAGACCATTGAACTGCAGAAAGTTGGACTCTGAACTGCTGAAGCCACAAAATGGACACTGTAATTTACTAAATTTTACTTGATTTTCCAAGCTGTATGCAAAAGAAATTTCATTCTGTACGCACTCTGTGCATGCAGGATGACAAATAAAGTTGTCTAAGTCTGAGTCTGAAAATTCCAACCAAACAAATGGAACAATGCATAACCCTTTATTTTTGGTGATGAACTCGAAATATTTGAGGTTAGAAAGCCTCCTTGACTTGGAGACTGTGCCAAAAAATATTTCACACGATGATCATAGATATTAGCTCTGAGTAGCAGCTAATACATGGAGGACATGTTTATATTGTCACATTTGTGGTACACTGTAGCTTCCAAAATAGTAATTACACACTCATTTGTAATTCATTTAGCGCACCATCTAGTGGTGCGCCAGTTTGAAAATCTTGCACACTAGGGCTTTAAGCAGCACTCCAATATGCCAAGCTGTTTCAAGTGTTACTGCTTAAAGACACTATAAATCCTTGACATATACACCAATTCTATAACATTTGACCCAGGTGCTAATCAAATGTTTGCCGCAATAAACCAATAATAACATTGTTTAGTACCATGCTACAGGACTGGAAACACTGCCTGCACTGATGAGGGTTCAATAACCCCTACATGCTGAATGTTTGAAGTGGTTTGTGGCCTAATTCCTTATCAGTTTATGGATATTTGACCACTTTAGGGCCCTATTTTGCTGTTCAACTATTAAGTCTGAAAAAATCTTAAACAGGGATTTTGTAAAGCTAAGGAGAGTGGGTTGGATACCTAATCATCTATCATATTAATTACAGACAATGACAAGTAACAGATGTTCAAACAGCAACTGTGTTTTTTTTTCAGCAATTACTTCCAATTGCATCTTCATTTCACTCTCATTCAAGTTGAAAAATGACAGCTGGATCATAAACTGGGATTTTACATTTTCAGCAGAGCTGTGGCTCCTACCAAGCAACTTCAAAAAGTATAAGTTGCAAATTATAGTCATCCTCTCAGCTCAAGGCTCAAACTGAAATTCACTAAAACTAGTTGTGTTTGTTGAGTACAGTTTTTTTTAATTGGACCAAGCAACATTTTCAAATAAATCCAATGGCTTCATTAGTTTCAAGCTTTTACCAGTCATTGACAGACAGTAACCATGGAAAGATGAGCTGCAAATATTTAGGAGAAAGGAAATTAAGGAGGTGGAGTCAGACACTGTGTAAGAATAAATATGCTCAAATAAACAAATGGTGAATCCGCTATGTTTCTATCATCCAGTGTTTTATCAGCTGCTATTCACACCAAGAACTAACAGCTGGTGGCACAAAAAGGGAGAGTTTGTTTTGATGTTTGTGAAGAGTCGAGGCAATTTATTGGACTGGGATTTAGCAAATCAGAATTCATTGCTGAAACTTTCTGATCCTGGAGGTTCAAGGGGTCTGAATAAACAAGACTGATTGTTTCAGAGACATGCATATATTACCTCTGTTTGAGCCGGCACTATTACGCACAGACAGCCATGGGAGTTTAAGCCAGATGTATTGAAGAGATTTTGCAGGAAAACATTGCAATACCAGTTAAGATATTTTTCTTTGCAAAGCAAAGCAAGCTCTGTGAAAGATTTTTAACAAAGTGGTCAAGTCTTAAAACATGACAGAACCTATTTAAAATGTGTTGATACCTGCAGACAATATGCATATGGTGTGTTAAGATCCAGAATACAAAGAACCTTTTTTAGGTTCGATTTATGTCCGACACATAACAGCCAGAAGAAAAACAAATGTGAAAAAGAACATGCTTAAAATGTCAGAGTCAAATCAGAAATTCTCCTTTAAGATGGAGAGTAAATACCGCATTGATCAGAAAGCACTCATGGGGAGAATTCTCAATATAATGTATAACAGCTCTGACTCAAAAAAGCTCCTTTGTACATAGCGCCCATAATAGGGGTAATAGAGTTGCTTCACCATCCTCCTGCTCAGCCTGCACCAGTAGTCTCAATTTCCCAGAGTGCAGCATTTTGTAAGCTTTGTCACTCGTTAAACTTCTTTTTTAAACAAGTGGCACTTACTAAGTAGAACTTTCAAAGCTTCATTGCAGCAAATGTTTATAAGTTCAGGGGAATTGTATTAAAGTGTGGTTGATCAATACCAATGACTCAACAATTGCCTGTTTTTTTTTAATATTTTTAAAATAAAGAGTTCAAAGTTTATAACATTTTAAGCACATCCAAAAATCGTTCTTTTATTACTTTTAAGGTTTTGATCTTGTTTTCCGCAAACTGATCAGCTTTAATTGCAGTTTTTGTTTAGGTCTGTTATGTAGGTGATCACTGCGGAATAACGATCAAAACCCTTATAACAGCCATTGCATCCATATAAATGTGTGGCGATCACTCACTATTTTATTTCAAATTCAACAAAAAGAAAAAATACATTTCTCATTCTACAGAAACTGAGGAGAAAACTGAAATAATAGTCTGCATTTTTCTTTACAAAGTCAAACATTTAATAGATAAACTCAAAAATGCTTGAAGATTTACCTTTTATATTAATCAATCAACTAATATGTGTTTGTTTCGTGCCAGACGGAATGAGATTCTGTCTGAATACCTGAAAGGCTCTGGACATTGTAGGGCTGTCATGGTTGACATGACTCTTTAATGTCACATGGAGGACTTGGACAACACTGCTAGAGTGGCGGACTGGGGTGATGGTCATAAATACCCTTAAACCAGAGGGTTTTAGAAGTAATTTCTGCCTGAAATTACATACCTTATGTTACTCCATTATAGCTCCAAAGCTATAAACTGTAAATGCAAACTTTTTGGTATCTGTGAAGGTGAAGCGTGTAAGAATATTTTTGCAGTGGAAATACTATTGCAAATGTCACTATGCCTTATTTATATCTGATTAAACAAAGCAAAATGCATATTTATTGAGCCACAACTAATTTTGTATTTTATTTTTTTCAAATTAAACACTGCAAAACACAATTGAACATCTTTTGAAAATTTAGGAGAAGGCTCAGATTTTATAGATCCACATCATTACTATAACTGCAGCACATTTAGACTGAACCAGCTGAAGCATATTTGTTCCACATAGGTTTCAGTGGACAGTGTGCCAGGCAGACCTGTGATTTTGGCACAATTGTGTACCCAAACTGTGCCAGATGTATTTTTCACCTCACAAAATGGAATCTGGTCAAATAAAAGTTTTGATTTCCATTGTAAGACTCCTCCTGCATATGGTTAAACCTTTGTTCAAGCCACATGCTCTGTGTATCATCAATGAGTACCATTGTGCACAGCATAAAATCAATAAAATGAAGAGGCAGTGTGCTGAAATGTGTCCCTTTTTCTTCAGCAACTGGAGTTTTGTTGAAAAAGGCCAATCAATTATCAAACTGAGTAACCAAATGTGCAAAACAAAATTACTGGTAAAACACATGTTGTACCTTATGCCTAATGGGCTCTGAGGCAGCCACTGAAACATTGTCACTGGAAAAACAAAGACATAGTTGAGGATTAAATTTTACTGTGTTTATCTAAATGGCAGGCTAAATCAAAATTTGCATCTGACTTATAAACATGTATAAATGTTACAAGGAACTTCATTGTGTGTAAAGCATGTCACTGTTGATTATGAAAAAAACATTTGTCACAGTACAGCTGAACTATATAAAGTATATAGGACAAACAGGCTTTAAAGAAAAACAGGCTTTAAAGATGCATAGCCACACTATTTGACTTTTTAAAAAAAAAAAATATACGTCAGTAGCTCACTCTCGTTACATACAACTTTTTCTTTTTTAAATATTATCATGTCCTGCTGGCATATTAGTTGTTATTTTGGTGTTTTATGCTTTGTTTTTGCTCAGTTTGTTAGTAAATAAAGCCTTTCGTGCTTATTTTTAGTATGTCACTGCGCAGCAGGGGATAAAACAAGGAAGTGGCTAACGGCTATTAGTGTCTCCCAGAAAAACACAAAAGAATTGTCCAAGATCCAGTGAGAAAAAATCCAAATAATGTAAGATTCCAAGAGGGAAAAGACTGGAACGTTGCTGGGAATACAGTATGAACATTGGTCATAGCTCGGTCCTGCATTACACTCAACAACCACATCTATCTATCTATCTATCTATCTATCTATCTATCTATCTATCTATCTATCTATCTATCTATCTATCTATCTATCTATCTATCTATCTATCTATCTATCTATCTATCTATCTATCTATCTATCTATCTATCTATCTATCTATCTATCTATCTATCTCACAAAATGTGTATTACATCTAGATATTTTTTTCACTTTTTCAGTTCAATTTCTGAAATAAATGAACTTATCGCTGATGTTCTAATTTCTTTAGATGCACATATAGTGTATGACTCTAAACTTACGAGTACTGCATGCTATTCTTACACATGTCCTCAGTACATCTATGTATTAATCTATATACATTTTCACACTCTCTCAAAATAAAGTTTAAATGGCAACCTTATATTGTATAACCCCCAGAAAATGTCAAGATTCTTGTAGCATAAAATAAATCTAAATATGGAAATTAACTTTCTTATTTCTAAACTTTTTGTATAGCCTCTTGCAAGACTACACAGCGTGCTGCCAGGATTGTAAGAGTGCTGTCTGTGATTATGGTTAAAAGCTGCCAGGTACTGTCTTACGGGGTGTTTAAAACCTTTGAATAAAGAAAGTCTCTAACCAAGGTTTATTTCACTATCTCCTTCGGCATGCTGGTTCTCAAAGTCACATGTCCTCCTACACTACCCTGCATGTTCAGGATGTTCTGAGCATCAAATGAAATGTCATAGGTAAAGGCTTCACCTGCATGTGTTTGTATGACAGACTCTCGTGAAACGGTAAATCTGCAATTAAATACAGAACATGAAGATTATGTATTTAAGGGTTCAGAGCTTAGAACAAAGACATCCAAATCAACCTGAAACATACTTGTATCTCCTATGTGTCGCCTTTCACCGTGTTCCACTCTGCACTCACCAAAAATGCCACTCTTTAGAAGAATGCTCTGCTGGTATTACTAGTCACGCAGCCATCCACCTCCACCTCATCTGTCTTTACGTCCTCTGTTGATCAGTCACAATCAGCAGCCTCGTATTCAGCTATTCTTCAGTCATCTCTTTCACTCTCCAACTCTCTGGGCTTTGCAATATCGTCCTCCGCATCTCCAATCATTCATCAATCAAGGAAGATTGTGTACATTATTGCAGCAATTCACTTGAATATACTTTCTCAACAAACGTCTAACTTCCAACTCTTCTCTGACAGAGCTCCTTAGCAAACCTTCCTTATTCATCACAATGCGTATTTTACAATGAAATACTTAAAATCAAACCCTTATAGTGTAGCAATATACAAAGAGTACAAGTCAAAATATATGTTAAACTTAAACGTGAGATGTGCCTGAAATATTGTTAGTGTACAGTTCAGTGTATAAAGCACTTCATGAAAAGTTTTAACTTAAAACCAAATCAATAAAAATCTTCATAGGAGCACTTAAAACTGCTTCACAGAAAATGAAATGGTGAAGTTTGGAGCGCAGCGATGGTTCAAGGACAGAAAAAAAAAATGCAACCCATGTACGGAGGCCGGTCCTTGATGCGGATGTCGTGGGTTCAAGTTCTGACCACGTGACCCTTGCTGCGTCATTCCCCTTCTCTCTTCACCCATTCCCTGTTTAGCAACTGTCAAAGAAAGACCACTAGAGCTGCAAAAAAAGAACTTCACACATGTTTTGCTTTTGGTGAAAAGATTAGAAATATGTAAAGCTGCATTTTTATTTGAACTGTAAACGTCATGATCTCCAGGTGTTGGACTTCTTTTGTGTTTCTGTTTTCAAAAGTGTTCTTATTAATTTATATTCATTTCAGTTTTGTCACATTATTGTATGCTTTCATGATTTCTTAGTTTATCCTTGTGTTCTGTTTTATGGTATTGCATTTATTTCCATCAGTTCAGTATTCATTTTAGTTTTTACTTGGGCAAGAAATCTCTGTGTGTCTTAGTTCATCTTCCTGTTTGTTAACAGCTGCCCTGCCTGTATTCTTCCTTGGCTGCTCCAGATTTCCTCTAGTTCAATTGTCATTTTCCAACTCTACCTACCAACAAGTTGTCGTTGTTGACCCCTGGATTCTTCTGTTCTACCACCTTACTTGGTTACCCAGCCAGTTTCAACACCTATTATTTCTGCCTGTGTTCCATGACCTGCTTCTCATGTGATTTCCTTTCCAAATTTCATTATTTGTTTTACAAATAAAACTCTGTTTTTGCTACAGCCATAAACTGCCCGTAGGTCCATGTTCAACCACAATATGACAGTAAGCCACTTGGTGGAAGTTAACGAATAATTGTATAAAAATATTATATGCTTTATAAATAAATTATATTTGAACTTTGAATTTAGTGGTTAAGATGCAGGGTCATCTTGATGAAGGCCATAAGCTGAAATGTGTTGATCAGCAAATGTAGTTGCTTCCCATTAACTAAATTATGCCAGGAACTTTTGGATATCTCTTTAAGATTAATGCAAATGTCATATTTTGCTGTGTGCAAATCCAAATAAAATGATATAAAAGTTCAAATAAAACTTTAGGATAGTCTTTGACTTGATATTGTGCTATTCCTATCAATTCAAATAAAAAGTCAGCTTACAAGACCAGCTGAATAGACATGATTAGACTGAATCGACGTGCAAAATTACAAGAAATTCCTTTAAGGTTCTCTAGTGGTACGACATTCACAACAGTAAATTTGTCTGTAGTCCCTTTAGCAAAGGCTGTTGTTGGTATGCAATATTAGAACAACACTATTATTTTCTTTAGGTGCATGAACACACCATCCATTGATTTATTCAGGCTGTTTCATTTTTTCTTACTTCAATTCACCTGACTGGTTGTAATGAGTCGAAGGTTTTCCAGCAGTTCAGGACTTATAATTTATCATAATCAGTGCTCCATGTTTCAAGTGCTGCATTTTTAAAACTCCAAATTACTTCCCAGTGGAACCAGATAAAGCCTCTCCGAGAAAATTCATACCTGGCAGGTTACTAGTATTTGCCAAGGCCAGGGTAATAAAACTTGTACAGTAGGTTGCTGGTTTAATGGAAATACAGGTGGATTCTGTGGCAGACCAACTCTGACATAGTTTAAAATAAATACATAAACAAATGCTCAAATAAATAAGCATACAATTAATTGCACATTAAATACAGTAAATAAATAAATGTAAGCAGTAATTAAATTATACAGCAAGACATAAATGTGTATATCTCCTTTAATTAGCCTCTTTATTTATTCCCCTTTTTAAATTTAAAATTATTGTCAATAATAAAATGTTTTTATATTTTTGTCAGATTTAATCTTTCTTTGTATTTTTTTTACTGTTTTTGTTTATTCAATGCAAGTTATTTCTGCCTGTGTTTTTCTCACTTTTCTATCCATTTCTGCCTCATTATGCAAATGAGGAGGGGCTTCTCTTAAGGAGATGGTTAGACTGCATAGCTCAAATCTACATACAAAAAAAAAATGGCTACCTAGTTTATCAGTAAGCTGAGTTATTGTAACTGTGTTTGAAAACTACACTGTAATTCCTAAACTGTTGTATGGATGCTCTGACAGAACATGTGTTTCAGGTAGTGGCACACATGGAAACAAATGTCGGTGTCATGATGCTTGGATATTGTGTTCAATCCCTGTTCCTACGTTGTTTATTTCTTGAGTTGGCTTCATCCATCCATCCATCCATCCATTTTCCAAACCGCTTATCCCTCATGGGGTCGCGGGGTTGCTGGTGCCTATCTCCAGCGTTCACTGGGCGAGAGGCGGGGTACACCCTGGACAGGTCGCCAGTCTGTCGCAGGGCAACACAGAGAGACAAACAGGACAAACAACCATTCACACACACACTCACACCTAAGGACAATTTAGGGAAGCCAATTAACCTGACAGTCATGTTTTTGGACTGTGGGAGGAAGCCGGAGTACCCGGAGAGAACCCACGCATGCACAGGGAGAACATGCAAACTCCATGCAGAAAGACCCAGGGGTGTACTCGAACCCAGGACCTTCTTGCTGCAAGGCAACAGTGCTACCCACTGCGCCACTGTGCAATATTGAGTTGGCTTCATTAAAATATTATTAATTTCAGCATGCACCTGCCATCATATTGTTGGTGCTTTGGTTCTTCACCCCAAACCATGACCGTTGGCAATTGACAGTGGTGAAAAACTAGTCATCCCTCAGTCACCGATAGAAATTGTAGCCTCTGCGTCAGGTACGTGCATTTGGCAGGTTGTGCGGATCCAGTCAACTCCATATCATTTCCAACCAACTAGTGGTGGAAGAAGACATTTTTAACTTGAAGTGAAATAAGAATGCCGTTACCTGACCATTCAGTTTATAGGTTACAACTGCACATTACACTTAATGTTCTCCCATGGTTTTATAGTATGTCATCATTCCAACATACTGAGAACATTTGCCTAATATGAGGATAATAATGTTGGTTTAAACTCTACTCATATAAACATTAATGCTCAATATAGCATGTTCTCAACAAGTAGTTTCCTGATGTCAAACGGAAATATTATTTGGTCTGATAGTCGCACATCTCCAGAAGTTCTGTCTGCTCCAACGACAAATCCACCTTCCTTTGTTAATCACTGAAACAGCTGTCTGCTCTGTTGTAAAACACATGTTTGCTTCTATATATAGCCACATGAATGGATTATATAAAACAGATCCAAAATGAGATAAAAATAAAAATAATGAAGTTACACCCAAGATTATTCTTATCTCTGGCAGATCTAGATTTAAATAGATTTTCATTCAATCAAGAAGTAGGTAGGAAACGAGGCAGGTATCTTTCTAAATAGATCAAATTACAAGTAGTAGGGCTGCAATGACTAGTTGATGTCATCAACAACCTTGATTATGAAAAAACGTTGACGCAAATTTCATGCATCCAAGTGTCATTTAACAATATATAAACATTGCTGCATCTCTCAATATACTCTCAGTGGTATTTTAAATCACACACAGTTCACAAAGGTAACTGTAGTATCAGTTACCCGGTGAGCAAACAGCACCCTCAGACCACAGATCTATGCAGTAATGGCCGAAAGCAGAATGCACAAAAATGTACAAAATTTTTATAAATAACACTTTTTAACACATAATTAGCTTTTAGAACGATTTTAGGTGAGTATATGGCTGTGCACAGCTAACGTCTGCTTGGTTTATCAAGATATGGCTTAATTGTTAAAGTACTCCAACGTCTTTTTGCACCAATATGCCCGTTCTCGCTGCACTACACCCAGCCTTTGGCTAATCAGGTGATCAAGCTCCACAGCCTTGGAGAGTAAGACAGCCTCCAGGGCTGTTATAATCTAACGGTTATTGTTCAGCTAATTTCAGTGTTTCATTTATCACTGAAATTAACAGTTAAGATTAATGTAAAGCTACATGACAGGTTAGTTTTATTTAACTTTAATGTCCAACTAGAGCGATGGAGAATATATTTGGATATGAATAATTCGCTCATCTTCTTTAATGCTGATGATTGGTAATATATTGCCTTATTAAACCATTCTTATATTATAGTTTAAAGTCTTTGTTAAAGCTTGAAGGTCAAAAGATTTTGCTTTTGAATAAATTTGGATTATTATTTGACGTTTTAACAGTAAAACTATATTTTAATAGAAATAATGTTATATTGATGAATAGATGAGTCAGTTACATTTAAAATTTATATTTTATGGATGATAATTTATAAAAATAATATATAAAGGACAGTAGCAACAAGGGGCAATAAAGGGACATTCAATGGTGTGTAGACAAAGAACAAGGGAGTCAAAATATTTTTATAAGCAACTGAAGTGATGATGGAGATCATACCAAAAAATTGAGTATCTGACTAATAGAAAAAATAATTGATCGATGTATCAGCTATTAAAATTATTATTTGTTGCTGCCCTAATAAGGAGTTAAAAATCAATCGTATTTACATTTTATTAGAATTGCATGTTCAAATGTATTTATTAATGAATGTTAAAAGTTTGACTTATTTTAAAGCACCAAAATTCATTTTATAATTACTGATCAGCTTTCCACATCTTTCTAATGTTATTTTGACATTTGTCTTAGCTTTCTAGATCCTTTCAACTTATTTCACCTTTCTCATTGTTGCTTAGTTCCCTGACCAGTACTCTGCCTCAGCTGTTCAGCATACCCCTAAGTAGACACATTGTTGCCGTGTCACTCTTCACTCTTTCCAGTCTTTAAAGTTCTTGGTTTGTATTGATTTTTTGCTGGTTTCCTCTGTTACATCTATCATGGTTTCATGATGTGCTTTCTCCTAGTGACTTCTTGTAGGTTTTGCACATTGCCGTGAAATCCTTTCCCTCACCATGTTGCTTCCAGTGTCTTGTCTGCGATTTAGTCTAGCTCAAACACCAGCTTTGACAATAGCCCTTAAGAAAAGGAATATGACAGAAATCATCCTGCACCTCTATCCTATCTCTATATGATGATATACTTGTCCCTGTACTTTCATCCTCATTGCCTTCATCTTCATTCCGATCGTAGTTCTCATTTGCTTTGGTTTCACTTTCTCCTATCAAGTACTCTCGCAGCCATCTTTGTTATTTATTTCTGTTTTATCTTCACTATGTTCAACTGGTGTGATTACCACTCTTCCCTAAATAGGTATAGAATAAGGTTAAATTCATTCTGTGATAGACCAAGTCCGTCTATACCAGTCAAGTCCATTCATTTTTAATCATACTTTAAAAGTTGGTCAGAAATGGTACAAAAAAAAATTCTTGGTCTAAATCCCTCTGAGGAGAAGGCTTTAATTTTACTAAAACAAATCCCCAATTTTCCTTTACAAGTACTTTTCGTTTTCAGCACTTTAAACATACAAGATTTGATTTAACCGTCTATCAAACATTGCAGACTCTCACGGAATTTTTTTTTTTACTGGACAGACATGCTTAGCCCCAACCCCATGGATAGTCGAACTTATGGATATTTTATTTTGTAAAAGTAGCTGTCTCCTGGTGTACATTTTCTTAGTAAAGCAGGTTTGTCCAGCTTAGTCCAGCAGTAAGATTGCTAGGGAAGCACCAATAAAACATGTTTCCCTGGCTTGTGGAAATGACTATGCAGCATGATTTTAAACAGAGTAACTGAGATAATCAGAAGACAGTGAGGGGAGTACACTACAGGCTGTAGAAAAGGTCACATCTTTAATGAGGAACATTAACCTGCTCTCTGGCCACAAAAACCAGTTCTGCCACATGAGCCAATGGAGGCTGCCAGCTGGGGAGCATTTAAGGAATAAGCTTTTTACGAGATATGTCTCAGTGGGTTAACCATTGTCTAAGCTGACATCAGAAAAATAAGCAAAAATATATAGTAAATGGTTCTTAAAGTTATTTGTATAATCTAGAATAATTTTACCGTCTTTGAATATTAGACCAGGGACTATTATAAAAACAATACTGTTAGAAAAAAAATTGTTAGATAAAAAATTTAAGTTGTTCAGCAATTATTTTGCCAAACAACTATTTTAACAACTTGAATATGCCAGTTCAGTTTGTCTTTATTTTATTTAGTTTAAAAACATGAACAAATATCAGACCCCTTGCATACAATACTTTTTTTCTTTGAAAAGCTTTAACAAGCACCTCACTACTTTAATCATTCAAACAAGGGATGAAAGACAAACATGTCAAAGATGTGTCAATATAAATTCGGGATGATAAATCAAATGGTATCAGAGAAAAATACACAATACAAATCTTGATAATACTTCAGAAAATTGTACATGAATACAGCCTTACAGATAAATGTAAATAAGTTGCATAATATGAACAATTTGAAATATACTAAAGTATCTTGATCTGATATTTCATTGTCAGGTCATTAGTGTTTTTAGCCCAATGTCGAAGTACATCACACAGTCACTGAGTAATTCTAATCTGACAAATTGTTTTTTGTTGCTAATGAAAACAAATGAGCCTTGTGTCTTTGTCCTTTTGATCTGTAATTTATTCTTACTGTCTAATTTCCAATTAATTTTCACGCAGATGATCTATATTTTTCTTTTTCTTACGAATTTTTAATGATGATAAGTGCCAGTTGCCATCTTCGGGTTGAAGGAGGATCCACATGCAGAGTTTGTTGGAGGTAAATAAAGTTCTGTTTCTTTCCTTCCTGACTCCCAGTGGCAGTGGATATGTCTCCTTGTGCTCTGCGGAGATTGAGGTTTGATTGTACACAAAATCACGTACCTAACGTAGCCTACCAGGTTGTTACGTCTATAAATAACACATAAGGAGCTACGGTCGGTCTCTTTGATCTTCTCACTGTTGACCTGGCATGCATTGCTGGTAGATTGCTCCATAAGTCCATGTTTTGAAACTTGGTGGTTTTCTGCAGGTCAATTTTGTGTGGTTGGCAGCATCCTGCCTGTGACTGTATAGTCGGAGTGGTCCTTTGTAGCCTTCTGAGGTTGTGTTTGGCATTCTTTTTTCTCTGTTGTTTGTTGTTTGCTAGGAGGTGTGTGGAGTGTCCAGTGATGGATGGCTCAACTGCCTTTAGGGCTGAAGTGTCACCGGTTTTCTCCTTTTTTTTTCCTTTGGCAGAGGAGTGGGGAGCTGGAGAATATGAGGTAAGTGAAGTGCTAGACGTTCTGACCGTGTTCTGTGGCTGCTGCAGTTCACACCCACAGACCACATGCCCCACATAGATCATTGCATCACCTCAGTGTTTACCCAAATGCCTGCAAAGAGGTGACATCAGTGAATGGGTGACCTGGAGCATGGAGACGGAATTGCCTGTGTACTTTGCGGTTTGTATGGCTCGTACTGGCAATTCCCTCTCTATATTCCTACTGGCACAGTCACAGATGCTGCAGCCAGGGATGGCTGGGGTAGCATTTGGGGACATGACTGATGCGGCTCTGCAGTCATTTGGGTTGATGTCCAGGGAAATGGGTCATCTGTTGGCCACTCCAAAAAAAGTAAAAAACAAAGCAACTGGACTTGTTTCCCGTAGTTGAAGACGTTTTGCTTCCTCTCCAAGAAGCTTTCTCAATTCAAAAAGTCTGGAGTAATGTGGAGTACCAAGCTTTATACTACTGTCTGTTGGCCACCTTTGTGCTCACACACACCAGGTCTGGCTGGCACAAGGCCCCGTATTGGATGACTGCAGGTAGAGCTTGTGGGTCTGGCAGCAGGCCAGCAGGTGGCAGCAGGCCAGCAGGTGAAGAGGGCTCTGGAGCCCCGACGACAGTTCTGTCAGGCTTCAGATCGTTGGACTGGTTGCAGCTGAAGCATTGAACCCCCTACCCAGTGACTTAGGAGACGCAGGGTGTCAGTTTCTGGGGTGCCACCCAAACACAGTCGGGCAGAAGAGCCGAACTGCAATGGGGACCTGATGTCAGCCTAGGGGAAAACAAGCTGTTCCCCCTGGAGCTATTGTGGTGTAGGAGCAGAGTTGTGGGCTGGTGGTGGAAAGGTTTTCACAGCGACACGTGGCCTATTGGGGGACCCAATGCCAAGATGCATGGGTTCTGTCCACCATGTCCCTAAGTTAAAAGTTGCGCTTCTGCCAACAACCCTCACCCCCATTGGGGATCAACGTGACTTCAGTCAAGGATCCTGCTCAGACTTAGGCCCTGCTACAGGAAATCCAGACTCTTCTGGAGTTGTCATGGTGCCTCTTCGGCAGGCCAACAATATTTATTCAGGATGTTTTTTTTTTTATTCCCAAAAGCAATGACTTCCTTCAGACCTCATAGGTCTGAATCGGTTTCTGAAAGTCCTGCCTTTTTGGATGCTGTACACTTGTGAAGTCATTCAGGCAATATATCCAGGAGAGTTGTTCACCTCCATTAACTTAAAGTACATGTATTTCCATGTTCCCATCCATCCAGAAAATAGGAAGTTCCTTCATTTCAGGGCATGATTTACCAGTTTGCTGTCCTGCTCCAGTCCATCCATCTGAGAGCGGCAGCCTCGGTCCAGTTGTGGCTGAGATTAGTGGGGATGTTGGTGGCCACCGCAGCCTAGATATCCCTGGGAATGTTTCATCCCCAACGTTGCCCTCTGCCATGTTGGTTCAATGCCTTCCACATGGACCCCTGGTTGCACAGGTGGGTCAAGGTGCAGGTCATGCCAAGGTGCTTGGCTCCTGTCTGTCACTGGAGAGAGGCTGTGTACTTGTGAGACAGGGTCCCACACAGTCCAGCTTCTGCATAACAAGAGGTAGTGACCACAGATGCCTTGCCCGTGGTAAAGGTCCGTTCAGGGGCAATAGTCCCCTCAGGAAAGGCAGCAGCACATAAAGGTGACCTGCCACAGCTAAATTGCGAAGAAGTCGGCAGAGCACCAATTAAGAAAAACCTGAAACCTGTAACTTGTGAAGAAGATGGACTGATTTTTGAAGAATTGAAAGGTGTTTGTTCAATGCACAGGTCTAACACAAATATTGTAATGCTGTGAATCACCTTGACATGAACAAAATGATGCTGTAGGTTGATCTGGACCTTCTATTGACCGTCATTGAAAAGGTGGGTTGTGTTGCTGTAAGGTATGTAAAGTATTTCCTTGTTTCTCAAGGACATGTGCTCATTTGAACAGACAATACCTCAAAGGTGTTCCACATCACCAATGAGAACCTGGTTCCCGATGCTCCTTCACCTGTTGGACAGAGAGCAGTGGTAGCTTCTTGTCAGAAGGGAGCTGTTGTCTCAGCTTGACGTTGAGGTGTGGCAACCCAGGAGACTGCATCCTCCCCAGTGGAGGCCTTTGGCTACCCGGGGCCACCCTTTGAGCTGGTGTGTGCAGCCCCACTGAAACTGATGAGGCTGAAAACAGCTTTTCTGTTGGCATCAGATTCAGCTGAGTGAGCTTCACACTCTTCCATGTTGGAAGGCAGTGGGCTCTGGGGTTACATTGTGGGGAAACATTGCCTTCCTCCCTAAGGTCCTGCCCCCAGGTTATTTGAACACAGCCATTGAGCTGGGAGTGTACTGTCCTCCCCTATTCTTATCTGAAGAACAGAGGTTGGCAAACTTCCTGTGCCCAGTCAGTGCACTGAAGCTGTATATTGCAGTGACTGCAGCTGTTTTGCAGTTGGATCAGCTGTTTGTCATGGCAGAAAGAACAGCGGACAGGCACTTTCAAAGCACAGGCTGTTTCATTTAGGTCATTAATGCCAATGTACTGGCTTATACATCTGTGGGTGCTGCTGCATCCCCGGGTGTTCAATGCCATTTCACCACAAGTGTGACTATATGCTGGGCAGCGATGAGAGGCATGTGGTGGTGTCCTGGGTGACTACTTGCACATTCGCCTGATTCTACCACATCAACTTGGGCAACGACTCTTCGCTGGCGTTGGCAGTCCTGCCACTGGCTTCTACTGGGGGAGGCATGACAGGCTGGTCAAGACACCTCTGGGTTCATTGGGTGGGCTCTGGTTGGCTGGCTTGCTAAGACTGGGTTTGCCCCATTTCCAGATGGATGGGCTCTGGGGTTGTCAGGCTGGGATTGGGGTAGGCGCTGGGGTAAGGACCAGGTATGCCGAGTTTGGGGCGGCCCCTCGTCCTCCTCATCCTAATTATTGGGATCACCACCCAGGTCTGGGTTCTGGATGCTCCTCTGAGGTATTGTTACCTGGACCTGAAAGTAAAGGATATGTGTGGTGAATGTGAGTATGTGTACAGTGTGTTTTCTGTGGTTATGAGCATTTGCATGTGGGAGCATCAGGGTGTAAACGTGTAAATGTGACTGCATACCTGTGTTTATGTGTTTGTCCTTTTGTCAGGTTGGGTTTTGGGCTGCCCTCTCTCCCATGATATCACAGATCTCCAGTAAGCGTGGATCCCATCCGGCTCCCCTCTGGTGGTTGGTGCCTTGACCCGCTGGTGCGTTGGTGGTCCTCAGTTTCCGAGGCTGGGTGGTCGGGTGTGTGCTGGCTCACTCCATTCAATCATCTGCTTTGCGGGGCCTGAGCTCCCTGGCTCTGTCAGGGTCCCACTTGGGTGTGGTGTGCCCCTGGGCCTCGGGTGTCTGGCCACATGGCTGGATCTGGTCTGGCATAGTAGAGCCCACTGGTTTGTTGCTGCAGCCCCTAGGCCACAATGCAGTATTTCTACACTGTGGCTGCTAGGAGATTTCCTGGGAGTGTCCTTTGCTCTTCTCTGGGATGTGGGAGGCAGCTATCCCTGTGTTGGTTCTTCTTGGGCTCCTGTGCTCTAGGAGCCTTTTTAGACTCCTGAGGTTTTGGTCTCTTTGATGTCTGACTCGGTGCGGTGGGAGGAGGGGTGGGGCTAATCTTTGGCTACCCGCAATCATTGTTGAGTATTTTCTTGTGGATAAACCTTACATATACAAGGGCACTCTAACACTCAGAGTTACTTGGATCTAGGTGCTTACAAATACACTTCTATATGGATAAACTTACAATTAGCTTTGGCTGTCACTAAATACATCTTGTATTAAGCAATACTGCATATTTTTCAATGATGTTATCAAAGGCGTTGTTTGTACCTGTGACACTTTTATTGTTTGTTTTGGTCTTTATATCTCTCTTTCTGCAGGTGTAGAAGCAGACTCCGAGGATGTTATCTTAGATGCTCATTTTCCTCTACTCTATTTTTGTCACCTTCTCTGTCTTTCATCGTTTTGCCTTACCTTTATGCTTTTGTGTTCACTTAATTTCAAATAATCCCAAAAAAAAAATTCAATAATAAAAAATAAGTGTTATAAAATGAGTAAAACTTTTTAAGTAAAAATAAAAAAAATCCAACTATCTTTGTGCAGACATACTCTATGTGAAGATGTGAATGATCGGATTTTCAAGAGTCCTATACAAGGATTTACTCTTACTAGTGCATTGAATCATCCAATCTTCTTTACCCAAACCTTGGCTCTTGCCCTAAATCAATAGCAGTCTGATTCAACAAGTTAAGGCTCCTGTTAAAGGATTTAGTGGGTAATAGGAACGCTAACACCTGACAGATCCTCCTTTGTGCTGCTCTTCAGTATAATGAATCCAGGGAATAGAGCAGAAGGGCAAGGTATTTACCCTGGCTGCAAAGCAACTGCTGTCCATCCTCCAAATAGCTTCGATGCCACACTGAGGCCCCGGTAATGAGCTGACAGGTGCAATGTTTACACTCCGGTTGCCACTCACATCTGAGTGGCTGACTCTGGGTTTAGTCTATTTTGACATTAATGATGCCATCCAAAGTCGCTCACCCTTCCGTTGTCTGTCATACATTTATGAAATGTATCTTATAGCCTTTAGAATTTTAGCACTACAATTTTATCATTAAGAAATGAAACATACATAACATACATGTAGCTTAAAAAATATTTGATTTTTATTTTCTGTATTTCTAGTGTTATTCATGCTCATGTCAGAGCCAAACAAAACATACATGATTTAAAGGATTAAATTAAACCAAAACAGAGAGATGTAACATTTTTAGTGTTTCCTTTCCTGCCTAAAATTTGGATTCTGGCAACTAACACACGATGGAGTGATAAAGGAAAATGTGATTTATCAGTTGCAAATTTGTCACTGCTAGTATGTTTATGCAGATATGAAATAAAATTGCTGATTATTTTTTCATCCTGGGACTTGATATGTTGGAAGCAGGAAAAATGTCCAAGAGTAAGGATTTGAGCAAGCTTGAAAATATAGAAAAAGAAAAAGATGACTGGGTCAAAGAAACTACAAAAATACAGCCTTTGTGGAGTTATTTTCTACAATTACTTGAAGAACACATGGTACCAGTATGGACTACAAGATGATGGCAAGCTGTCAGAAGCAGGTACACCTTTTGCCAAGGTTCTGCTGGGAAATAATAACTCCTGCTAACCATATGGATGCAACTTTGACAAGAACCACTTAGCAAACATTGTTACAGATCAAGAACAAAATACTATTCACACTTTTCATGGAAATTATATTCCCTGATAACCTTGGTATCTTTCAGCAGAATAATATGCCCTGTCAAAAAGCAAAACTGTTTCAGTATTACATTGGATAATGATATGCCTCCAAAATTACCCAATCTTGATTCAATCAAGCATCTGTGGGATGTGCAAGAGAAACAAGTCAAATTGATTGAGGCCCACCTTAAAACTTACAAGTCCCAAAGGATCTGTTGCCAACATGTTTAGATTGTCACAATGTTAACCCTGTTTTGTGTTCAAATCTAAAATGTACTTTAAAACCTAAAGTAAAAAGTGACCATTGGAAATAAAATTGCATTGTTATATTGTCAAATTAGCTTAACTAACATCAAAATATAATTTGAGAAATATATATCTATCCACCCATTGTCTTCTGAGTGGTAAAGCTGATAGTGGGGCTAACAGGTCCAGGAGTAAAATTCCCCTTCTCAGGGAAACTCTCCAGCTCATTCTCAGGAATCCTAAGGCATTGTTTGGCCAGAGGGATATTTAGTTAATCCATGAAGTTATTGGTGTTGTATCCTGGGAGCTGTATGGGATGTAAATGTGTGTTGGTGCTCTTACCACTTTCTTCACGGGGTGGCACCGGCAGGAGTGGCTGCACAGGTGTTGTCCTCATCAGGTCTTTAGGAGGAATTTTTAAAGGAGTGGATTTTCTAAAGGAAGAAGCCAGATAATTCTTACGGTTTGTGTGGTAAGGCAAGGCAAGTTTATTTATAAAGCACTTTTCAGTAATATGATGGTTAAAAGTGCTGTACATGAACAAAACAAACACAAAAACAGCAGGCAGGGACTGTAGGACAGAAGCAGCAGCGTTCTGGAACAGCTGTAGTTGTTAGTAATAGGGTAGTTCACGCGTGACGTCAGCGCTACATCCGGGCACGGTGGTTGGCAAAAAACCGAGCTGCTCTCGTCTACTACATGACAAAACGGGTGATTTAGAGCGTACTTTTAGTTAGTTTAATTTTGGAATCTAAACAATGCCTACGACTTGTTGTGCTCCCGGTTGCACAGAGAGGCATTCCAAATCGTTGGATGTACGTTTCTGTCGTTTACCGAAAGAGGAAGGACGAAGAAAGAAATGGATATTTTCAATGAAAAGAGCGCAGGCAGACACTCTCAATGGACTGGAGGAGCCATCATACTACAACAGAATTTGCAGTCTACACTTCATCTCCGGTAAATACAACTTAATTCTGCTCTAGTCATTGTTCTACTTAAGTAGCGGCGGAGGGGAGGTGGCGATCGCTACACGTCTGGAGCAGCAGCAGCAGGCTCCAGACAGCCAGAGAAGCGGCAGCAGCAGTCGCTCCATTACGCCCCCGTTCACGCGCGCTAGTACTTCTGTGTTTACGCTGCAATGTCGCCGACACCCCCACCCATTTTAACAAGACAAAAACACCAAAATAATCCGTAGTAAACTATGTTTTTTTATCCTACCGGGCGGGTCTTCCTCTCTGCTGAGACGCGGTCTGTGTCCGACGCCGCTTTGTGCTGTTGCACAAATGTGTGAACAACATCCATCCATCCATCCATTTTCTGACCGCTTAATCCCTCATGGCGTCGCGGGCGTTGCTGGAGCCTTTTTCCCGATATAAAATAATTGTAGCCGTCCAGTGGTTTCAGGGACTTTCGTGCTCTTTCGTCTGTACTGGCCTGCCGTGTTTATAAGGCAGCTGTATGTGTCGCAGTAAGGAACCCCTGGCCAGCATTTCACAGACTCCATCCGTCCCTTCAGGCTTTTGCTGTGTGGATTTGGCAATCTGATACCATAAACCATCAACTTACTCTTAAAACGATCTTGTGATACGTTATCTAAAGAAGAAAAATACGTGGAGAACTCGTCAGTTTCTCTGTTTGCGTCCGCCATTGTGTTCGTCTTTTGCCAACCAGTCCGTTGCGCATGCGCGAAAAACCCGGATCAAAACAATAACAATGAACTGGTCTATTAGTAATTAGTTGATGGGTCTTGATATGTTTTTTCGCCTGTCAATTTGAGGATGTTCACTTGAACAGAAAAGGTCTTTTCTCCTTCTCCTCAGTGTGTACGTTCTCCAAAGACAACTTACAAACATGCAATTTATAAATAAACTTACTTTCAGCTATACTTATTTGGCACACCCATTTTCCATTAGGCCCGGCCAAAAGCAGTTTCACAGTGTCACCCCACTGGACGACACTGTTGCAGTAATCGATTTGGATAAAGATAAACGCATGGATTAGTTTTTCAAGATCCTGCTGAGACATTAGTCCTTTAATCTTGGATATGTTCTTCAGGTGATAGAAGGCCAACTTTGTAAGTGTGTTTAGATGCTTTTGGAGGTTCAGGTCTGAGTCCATCACTACACCCAGATTTCGGGTCTGATCAGTGGTTTTCGAGCTGAAGCAACTGAAGCTGTGCACTAACTCTTGATCGCTCCTCTATGGGTCCAAAGATAGTTGCTTCTGTTTTGTTTTTGGTCAATTGAAGAAAGTTTTGCCACATTCATGGATTGATTTCTTCTAAGTATTTATTCAGTGCTTGTTTGAGTTCATAGTCACTTGGTGACATGGGGCTATAGAGCTGTGTCAATTCAGTATTTACTGTATTAATTACTTAAATATAATCATTTCTAGAATAAAACATAGTGGTATCTTCAGCAGATAGTTTCAATTTAAGTAATTTAAAGACTTGGAACATATCATTTATGTATATGTTGAACAGTTTAGGACCCAACACGACCCCTGGGGGACTCCACAAGAAGTCTTCATAAACTCAGAGATGTGTTCAACCGTATTTATGGTTGCGTCTCAGAAAGGTATCTGATAATCCAGTCCAGAGCCACTCACCTAAAACCATATAGCTGTAGTTTGTTGATGAATATAGAGTATTGTCCTCAATATTATTGGTAAATATATTGTCTATTAGGGTTGCACAGTGTGTTGTTATTCTGGTGGGTCTTGTGATTTTTAGGACCAGGGTCAAACTATAAATCATATTTAGAAATTGTTCAGTTGGTTTTTGTTGCTTTGACTTCAAAAGATCTATATTAAAGTCTCCACAGATATAAATATATTTTTGGCCAGATGTGTGTACATATTTTCTATATAGTTTTTAAAAACTTCTAATTCTGATCCAGGTACTCTATATGAACAATTTATTAATGCATTCCTTCTACCTTCCATTATAATCTCAATTGTTAAACATTCCACCACCTTATCTATTGTTGTCATACTTGATATGAGTTTGCTTTTTAAGGTTTTATTCACACAAACAGCTACCCCTCATCCATTTTTTATAATTTCTGTTTTGGATGTACATTTCATATTCATGTAAGGTAAAGTAATTTTCTTTTCCATCACTAACCTAAGTCTCCGGTATGGCTATAACACCAAATGGGGACTTAAACTGATTGAGAGCATTAAAGATCTTTTTTAAAATTAGTAGAGACTCCTGCTGTTCATATGAATTATTGATAATGTCTGATCCATATTCATAATTCCATCTGCATCCTCCTCCTGATAATAGGAACACTCATTGGTAACATGATTGTAGAAATTATTGTCTGGATCTGTATCATCTATATAAGATGCCTTGTTCAGTGGTTCGAAAGTTACTATTACTAAACTGATGGATAACTAAAGTCTCAGTTGTGCAATAAATACTGTAACATCAGAATTTGTATGTTCAGTTTTCAGATGAATAAGTAATCAAGTAGAAACAAGTAGTGCAATCAGTTGTATTGATAATAGAGCAACTTCACTGACAAAAGCCTCTTACCATGTCTCTTTCATATCTATTCATCTTTACATAAATGTTATACAAATCCATTTCCTTTTGGTGTGGGAGAGATGTACAGTAGCTGTGTTTTGTCTCCCCAGAGGCATGTCTTTAAATCACTTAAAAGCAATTTTCCATGCTAGTGTATGACTCTCCCAGAGGAAAAAGAAAATCCCTTGTCTACCTGTGATTTATGATTACATGTCCTGCCTAGAGGTAAATGTGAAAAAATGTGCAGTAATTGAAGTAAATGATGGTTTTGTTTCCTTTTAATCAATCATATTTAGCCTTAGTTCTTTGGGCTCATATTTTTTAAATACATATAAGAAGTATTTTCCACAATAAAATGTGTTATATGCTCAACGCATGTAATTAGTGATCACTGGATCTGGCTGAGAATAAATTGTCTCTGTTAACATAATGAACATTCAAGGGCTAAGTGCAATTTTAAGAAACATGCATTGATTTTAGGGAAATTCGACCAATTAAAGTTAATCAACACAAGCAACAGTAAAAAAATCAGGTTTTCACTCGGTGATTAAATGACCCGTTTAATCACCTTTTATTTTTAATAGGAATCATTTAGGTTTGATTTGAAAGACGTCCAAACAGGTGCCCTTAACAGGTTCCAGTCTGATTAAAAAATAAATAAATGCCATAGTAGAAATTGTCTTTATGCCACAGCTCATTAGTTGATCATAGAGCACACAAACACTGCCAAGACATGGCTTTGAATCTATCACTCTTGCCCTTGTCTACGACTACCACTCAGCTATGAGACTCTCTCTTTGCAGCTCTAGTCTTTCCCTCTGTAAATGCACATCGAAGCATGTAGTGAGAAAAAAAACTCATGGGATACTATTCAAGCCCATTAAATTACGTCCTTGTCAAAAGAACAAACATTTTCATTGTACCTCTGGAAGACATATCAGGTGCTTCCAAAGGATGGGTTTCACATTGCTCCCATATACTAAAGAACACAGTGCTTTCTATCAAGCCACTGCATCAAAATGCTGTAGATTTTTTACCTTGGTGAACACATGTTTTGAATTTGCACTACATGGATAAACTAAACTGAATCAAAATGATAAACACAATTCAGACATTAAGGCAAGACAATGTTTTGCAGCTAAAGCCAGAGGGGAAAAAAACATTGAAACTCATTGATGTTGCAATAGCACTTATTCTGAAAATTATGTCATTTTACAAAGCTGAATATGGAATCATGTTGAGTTCAGAGGTCATAAGATAACTTTGTTTTGAAGAACAAATGCAGTAGCATTGTTGAGGGGAGAGTCCTGCACTGACCTGTGAACTTTTAATAATTTATTTTTTCCAAGATCACTCAGAAGCAGCCACCAGTTGCTCCTCAAATGTAGAACTGCATTTTAATGCCTAATCATGCCTTTGGGTTTGTTAAAGTGTCCCAGATTTGCAGAGACTCGAGCGGACAGATCAATTTGACATTATATTAGAGGGGGACTCACAGGAGACGGAAAGTAGCCTTTAATCCAATGTGTTACAAGGATGGAAATTGCATTGAGAATTGCAGCAAAAAGGTCTCACACCATGGGGGCAAGAATATATCCAATATTTCAAAGCTGACATCTAAAAGACATCGGAAAAAGCATTTGTGTATTCTACTGTGGTGCGCATGTACTGTGTTTGTTTTTCAAATACTCATTGCTTTTAGTTATGTTATCAATAGCCAAAATATTATTTCACCTTATAAAGTGCTCTCTAATTTCTATCTGTACAAATATTAATATGTGAATGTTTAATTGTCAGTCAAGTTTCATCCAAGTTTATTTGTATGGCACTTTTCAGCAGCAAGGCGGCTCAAAGTGCTTTACAGTATGAAAACATAAAAACATCCTAAACACATCATAATAGTCACTGGTTGTGAGACCAGTAACAAACATTCAATTGTATCAAGTGAAAACATCAATACACATCAAATATGTTGGTCAGTGGTCCAGTTATTATGGTCCAACAGTCCTCAACAATTGGCTGCTATAAGAGCTAAACAGAGCATGTTGCTTTGAGTTTGCATCACATCCCTAGTTATGTGATTGGTTCTACTCAATAATAGGGTCAATTTCTACAGGCCCAGTTAGTCCCACTTTTTAAATTCGGGCTCTACCGGCAGCTTTCCAGACCGATATGCTGTGTTTAGGGTGTATTTCAGGCTGACTGGCCAGGCTAGGACTATATAGACATAATAGGCCTTGATCATTGGAGTGATCTTAATTGATTTATTTTTAGAAACATGGAAATCCGGTTTTTAGAAGAATAAACAAGATAAGACAGAGTATAACATTAGCTTATATTTAATCTATTTTAATGTCACATTATACAAGGTTTCCATTAAAAATTAAATGTATCTCAGGACCTCTGACCTTGTAGACCAACGAAGAAAAAAATATTCAGAATGTTATCAGCAACGACTCCAAAACCTGGGTCTTTTTGTATCAGGTTTGGATGAGTTCCAAGGTTGACTATCCCTACGTTTTATGGATGTCTGTTCAACAAGTCTTGTCTTATGCTAGGTTTAAAAAAGCAAGGTTGAGAAAGAGGAAAATACTGCTTGTCTACTGTTCTGACCTCTGTTGAAAAGAAAATGTGAAAAAAGATGACCTGAAAATGTCATATTGAACAATAAAAGACAGACTTCAAACGCTGACCCCGAGATGCAATAAGAGCAGTTTTAATGTTTTATTCTTTTTACAGACATGACGTCTAAAGTATTATTTCCTGCCAGGGCTTTGGTGTGATTCTGGGAAAGAGGAGATAGTCAATACCATGTAGATGCATCCATCCATCCTCTTCTGCTTATCTTCGATTGGTCATGGAGATCCATCCCTGTCCCTAGCGACATCCTCCATGTTATTCTGCGGGATTCCAAGGCCATACAGCACACATAATGGCAGGAGCCTGACCACTGGGACCCACAACAGAGCTCTGAGGAGCTATGACCCCATGGTTCCCAGATGACTTCAACAAGAAGTCGGCCAAGATGCCTAGGAAAAGCTGGGAGCACCAGGGCATGTCTGCCTGGAGACCCTTTTTGGCTAGCACAGGAAGAAGGGTGTGAGGTGAATCCATCTGGATCTCCCCTCCACAAAAGACTCAGGAGTGTGAGGCATGCCAGCCTGGACACCCTCATCATGGAACTCTGCAACTTGATTGTGAGTCTGATCCGTCTTGACCTCCTCATCGACGAATGCAGGGTCTCTGATGTGAGGCGAAACAGTCTGGACCCCAAAATTGGCTAATTCAGGACCTTGGCCATGATGTAAGAGTGAGAAAGATGACAGTTCCTGCGGTGTAGGTAGTGAGGATGATCATGACTGAGCCCGGATTGAAGATGATGATGAAGCGTATGAGCCAAGGTTCAAGATGATGGTAAGGATAAAGATTATGTCAATTCAGGAGATGTAAATGAACAAGATGATGGGGTTGGTGGAACAGGATAGGCTCTGGTGGCAACTCTGGACAAAAGGGGGAAGCAGTGACCATGAGAAACTCCTCATTGGCTGATGAAATGGATGTCCATATGCAGTTGATGAAATCTCTGGCATGGGGCTGAAGCAGTTGCAGACAGGCAGGACATAATGGTCATATAATCAAGAATGGGGGCAGTAGCCATAGAGACAGGCATATACCCCTGAGGCCAACCTTCAGAGGCTGGAGACAAAATGGCGGACAGGGCAGTTCAGTCAGGAACCACGGTAATGAGCCCTGCCGCTGAAGCAGGAGCTGGTGTGGTGGGCTGTGACAAGGAAACAGGCCAAGAAGCCCAGGAAAAGATGTCTGGCTGAACTGTATAGGAGGGGCCGAAGATGTGTTTTTTTAACACTGGCATATGAGCTCCAAGCTTGCCAGGAATTTCTCAGGCGTCCAGGAGACCAGGCAGTTAGCCAGATTCAACCTCCTTCAGGGTAAGCTATTGGCTCTTGTGAGTTGTTGGCTCTTGTGAGTTGTTGCAACAGATCTGACACAACTTTTGCTTTCTTGCATGCTCTATTGAGCTGGTCCCAAGAGGGACTGTCTGCTTGCTCCTTTTCAAAGTCAGGTTCTTCTGTCATGTTGTTTGGCGTTGTAACTGGACCAAAGTACAGATGAGAGCTTGAGAGCGACACGATGAAGTGAAAAAAGATTGAATTTAAATGAAGCAACAAAATAAAAACTGCCTGGCCATGACAATAACCAGAAACACAGAGAGCATGACGGAGGACCTGACAGTGAGGGTAAGTGAGCTGGTGAAAAATAAATGGGGAGAAGACGGAGGGAAAGGCAGGTGAAGCAATTAGCCCAGGTGAAAGATATGAAGATAGTTAGGCTGAGGGAAAAAGACAGATAACAATGATATGGCTGGGACTGAGACAGGCAGACAGGAAAATAAGGATCTAACAAAAACAAGAATAAACTACTTAAATCATAATGATTGACTATGACGATCACTAGTCAATCATAAAATTGACTAATGATGGGAACCAAATCTACAAATAATAAACAATACTAAAAATAGTAAGATCAGATATGAGCTAGATCCGAGCATTCCCCCTTGTCCTAAAACTATGACTGAGGCCATGGTTCACAACTAAAAAAAGGTGGATTGTTCAACCCAGGTTCAGGACCAGCCTTTAGCCAATAAAAGAGGTTCAAGTACATCGGTGGCTTGTTCATGAATGATGGTATAATTAAGCAATTAAGAAAATATGGCGTCAATTGCAGCAGTGCAGGCACTTCTTTGATCATTGGTGAACGAGAAAAGGATGAGTCGAAAAACAAAGCTCTCGATTTATAGCTTTTCTACATTCCATCATTCACCTATGGTCATGAGATATGGATGTTGACCTGAAGAATGAGATCCTGGATACAAGTGGCTGAAATAAGATTCCTCCATGTGCTCACTGGAGTCAGCCTTAGAAATAGGGTGAACAGTCTGTAAACAGGGGAGATATCAAACCAAAAGCCCTTGTTCCTAACATTAAAGGAAGTAAGTCAAATGTTTAGGGAGGATACCTTTGGGTAGAACCAGAAATTGCTGGATGGATAGTATATGCCTTTTAACCTAAGGACGCCTTAATGTCACCCAAAATGTTTAGCAATGTATCGCTGTGGAAATAAATGTCTGGGTTCCTCGTATGGGCATATTAATCTGGCAACCAAAACTGAGGTAAGTGATGGATGGATGGATGGATGGATGGATGGATGGATGGATGGATGGATGGATGGATGGATGGATGGATGGATGGATGGATGGATGGAAATATTTTGCCAGATATCATCTAGTTTTTAAATGCTGTTAGTATTTATGTTCAGAGTTGAATGCAGAGAATGGAGCATAATAATATTTCAGGAGACTGCAGTACCCAGTTTCTTTACATACCTATACCTTTTAGTTCATGCATGTTTATGTATTCAGTTTTCTAAATAGCTGTATACAGTATTTAATGCATGTTTGTTGTATGTACAGCAAACAGTTTGGAAATTTGGAAGCAACATTAATGAAAGCCAAAATGAAGAACTTGGCAGTTGTTTTGTGTAATCTTGTGATTCTTCTTTTTTCTTAAGATTTTTTATTTTATTTTCCTATTTCATAGATGCAGTAGATCATAATATTTTGTGCTATTTCTTCAGAAGGTTAGAAAAAAATTCTCGCAATCTGGGTCTTTACAATAAACTGCAATGGGATTACGAAGTCATGCTGTCAGTTTTCCAGCTCTCTCTGTAAGGGATGACAATCGTGACAGCCCAGCGTCCCACATTATTCCCCAAACACTCCAGAGATGTGACAAAAGTATTCTGAAAGTGCACAGTTTTATTTAGTTCAGCTCAGACACGTTTGAGACTTATTTTGAAAGTTTTGTCTGAAATGTCAAACTAAGGGGGTGAGCAGGTGAGGCCTAATAGTTTTATTCAAAAAGCTATTAGGCAAAATGATTTGAAAAGAAACCTGCTCTGTACAAGAAACATATTTGAATTAGTTAGGTTGGTGCACTGTGTTTATACACACACACACACATATTATATATATATATATATATATATATATATCTGTAACAGACTGAAAGTCTCTGAAGTTACAGTACAGTTATAATATTAAGTGCTTCAAATATGAGTAACTTAAGTGGTAACACATTATTCTATTATCAAATGAGAGAACAAAGAGTTAATGTCTGAAATGTGCCATGTTGTATTTGCAGAGTTCTGTGTGATTGGTTAAGTGTCCTTATATTGTAGTAATATAATCTGTGAACCAAAGTGTAAATGTGTATGGAGGTGAAACTGTCTCTTTTATTCTTATTGCTTTTTTTATTCTTCAACTCTTCTTTGTGGTTATTGTTTCAGTTCATATTTTAGACCCAAGTGTTATTTGATACATAAGCAAAACACTCACCTTTCCAGGAGCCAACAGATCCTTTGGTGCAAGGCCATAGGATAGTATCTTACATATCTTCATTCACAAATGGAAAAGACCAGCTGTCTGCTGTTAATGTTTAGACAACACAAGAAATAGCCTATTTACACATACATGTTGAGAGAGTTATACTGTAGGTTTAGTGAGGAAAAGTACACAATGCTGTAAGACAAATTACCTGTGGACTTCCTTACAAAGGATGATGATGATGATGATGATGTCCCTGCAATTGATAAGTTTGCCATTGTGTCTTTTTCACTTACGAACATGGGTGACACGGTAGTGCCACTTGCTTGAATTAACAACAGGAAACTTAAACAAAGCATATCACAACAAATAAGGAACAGAAACAACTCTATATGTTTTCAATAGTGTAGTTCTTGTGAAGTGAATAAAGAGTACTTGCTTGAAGGGTAACTCACCCCAAATCAACTTTTGATGGATACAAACTGTATACATGGGTGTCTTATAGTTCTGTTTACATATCTGGGTCATTAGTTTGACAATGGGGCATTTCTCATACAACGTCACATTTTTCCTGAGACAGCCTGGTTTCCTGGCTGGTTGGACAGGAAGAGTGAAAATTACATTGCCAACAACCGCAATACTAATCATTTGGGAAGCTGATGACGTCCCAGGAGCTTAATTTCCACCTGCTTCAATCGAGAAACCCAGCATAGAACAGCTCAAACGTTGGTTGAAATGTAGAGACCTCAAAGTGAGTGGAAATAAATCAGTTTTAGTAGGTGGTTGAGCCCTGCCCTCTTGCTGCGCATTGCATTAACCATAAAAGGCATTCTGTCTGAAAATAGTGAAGCTCAAAAAAAGCGACTTCAGTCTCACAAATGGTACAAGTGACTTTAGAGAAAAACAAAACCCAAAGTCGCTTATAATGAGGCAGATTATGCAACACTAAAGCTCACATGAACACTCCTAATGGATTCTATAATATGTTAAAGCTGCTGAGAAAAAGCTAAATAAACATAGCCTACCTGCACAGATGCTGCAATTGAGACCACATTTAGGTGTCTGGTTAGATTCCACAGTAAACTCTTCTCAGTTTTTACTCAAGGAAAGGAAACGTGGTTTGTGAGTGTGTGTGTGTGTGTGTGTGTGTGTGTTTGTTGGGGGGAGTGGGGAGTCAGTAATTATACTGGCAAGAATTTAAAACTACTTTCATCGTTGTCTACTTGGTAAAGGTTAGAAAGGTTCTGCTTGTTCATACTATGATTTCCCACTTTCAGACTCCCCACTGTGAAAGGCCTGTAACACTTTTGAGAAAACCAGATGGAAAAAAGCAGCAAAAAGAAATAGCTTTGATAGCGAACGATTAATTCAGCATTTATGTCAAAAGAGAAAATGTTTAGAGGAGACTGTGTGGCTGAATCTTAAGAGGAGATTGAAAAGGATTTTCTTTTACAGCCATTAAAATGACTGTGTGAAATTGGACAAATCTTTTTAAAGGTATCAGATATAGAGCTATAAACCTTAACTTTGCTTAATCTTAAAAGGATAAAGCTTCTAATATGCCTTTGTACTCAAATGATAATGAGTGTAAAAATAAAATTACAGACTTGCTATGCATGATTAAGTCTGTGGAAATTGATTTGTATCTAATAGCTTTAATTTCTTTTCATTTCAGAACAGGACATAAGAGGTGAGGCAGCGGTATGCAAGACAAGATAAGGAATAAAAGACAGGATGAGGAGACGGTAACTGCCTGGCATTCATCTCCAGAACCTGAGACAAGCTCCCTGACAGTACTGACACTCGATCCATAGAGCACCTGATAGGGCAAAAAACATCGAACAGAGTTCTTTGAACCTTAACTGTATTGAGTATGGAACAAAGTTTGGGTACTAGAAAAGAGAAGACAAAAAGGTGCTAGTGAATGTATGTTTATAGAAATGAGATAGAGGCAAATGTCCCTAAATGCCAAGAAGCCTTAAGTCTGCAGAGGGGTTAGTGTATTGGTATGTTTGAGTGCTGCTCAGTTGATTGAGGAAAATGGCATGTCAATGAATATAGTTGTGACTGTAGCCCAGCAGCTCATGTTTTTTTTATTAGTATACCAGATTTGTACTCAGCCTGGAAGTAGTTTGTGTGCTTTTTTAAAAATGTAAGGAGGGACGAGGGATGACAACATTGCCATGATTTATCTGTGGCATTTTAAGACGAATAACCTATCCAGTTGTATATGACAGCGCGGCACCTGCTCACAGTGTGCTGCAGCATTGCAACTTCCTTTTTGGCATCATGCATATTGTATATCTTGATTTCATTCTCTTCAATACTTGCACAGATGGGAGGACATTCAGACTTTTTTGTACTGTCGAGGATGAATGCTTAAGATTTCATGCATGTTTTAAGTTGTTCAAACAAACTTTGTTTGCAAATAGATAGAAATGCTCTACATGAAGACTTTTGTATCATTTTATAACTATTTAGCATCAGTAAGTACATATATGCATATGCTTATGACCTAAGAGCTCATAAGATCTTTTATTTGCATTGAGATTACTGTAAGCTGAAAGATAATGAGGTCCAACATTACTTCATTAAACCTCCAAGTGACATTGTGAAGCAGAATTGTGGCCTATTTATGTAATTCATAAGCTATACATGAGAATAAGCGGTATGATTTATGGATAAAGTTTAAACATTTCTCTCCCTGCAATGTCGGGTTTATGATGTAAGTTTGTGAAATGCCTGTTTACTAAAACAGAGTTTTCTGTTTCAAGGAGAATTCATGACTGTATTGATCACAAAGAGCTTAGACAACAGAGCTCAAGGATCCTGACAGGGTTGACACAGGAGTGGCACAATGTTTGATCTTGAAGATTTGCAAAATGTCTGAGAATTGTAGTAACTATTGCAGAATACCAAGTGTCATATTTATATTCAACCAACTCGACTTTGGATAATCATTCGCTCGAGTCTCATAAGAGCTAACAATTTACTGTTTGGTAAATTCTGATGGCAAGTGCTTTCTGCAAAAGAAACTATTATTTCAAATCGCTGACCAACCAAATATTACCAAATAAAGGCTTTATCAGGATAAGGAGTGATATCACATGGTCATTCCTGACACAGACATACTTGTATGATATGACAAATTTATAATAATTATTTTGCTTCTTAGTTTGCTTTTTGTTCATATGCAGAATAGCAATGCTTCACATTTTCATCCCTTTCTTCAACAGAGGGAAATAAAATAATTTGCATCATTTAACTAACTGGGTAATTTTGTGTCTTACTTTGTGCTTCTAGTAAATTATTACAACACTTGAGAATGAGTGCAAAACCACATGGTAGTGTTGAGGTTTTCCAGATTTCTGATTTAAAGCCTTACCATTAGTTGTCAGTTTTATTCCAGGTATTGTCTGTAAACCATCTTCTTTTAAGTCAAATACAATAGTTTACCTTCATGTCTACTGTCTTTAGGTGTTGTTTCAGGATTTCTTTATAGGGTTTTTTTCTTTGTGATGCCATCTCGTTTGTGAAGTTCACCATTCTCTCCTGCAGCATCACCTACACAACATGATGCTGTCAGTCCCATATTTCACAGTTACAATGGTGTTTTTGAGGCTTGCAAGCTTTCCATTTTACCAACAAATTTAATTGTGGTCATTATGCACAAACACTTTTGCCTGATAATTAATACATTTGTATTTTAATACATTGACAAAGTGTAAATTACTTGTTTAACTTGTTGGCTTCTCTTTTTTTTTTGTAATGTCATTATCTTACCAGCTTCAGTCGGCATATCCACAAGTTCTTTCACTTTTGTTGTTTTGTTGCTGATTTACATATTTTGCACACAAAAAAATAATTCTAGGGTTCATCAGAACCTGTCTCCAACGTGACGGAAATAATGGCTGGATATTCTCATTCTCATTAAAGACATGTAATACCACATTGGTCCACAAGAAGAAATGTGATATTGTCACAATTTGGTTTCTTAATATGTTTTTTTAATAGTTGGCCAGATTTGAAAAGCAGACATGTACTATATAGCAAAAACTATGAACTTACCGTCCACATAATGGAAATCAGGTGTTCTAATCACTTCTATGGCCAGTGATGTATAAGCACCAAGCATGCAGTCTGTTTCCACAAAGATTTGTGAAATAATGGTTTGCTCGCAGGAGCTCAGAGAATTCCACCATCATTCTGTAATAGGATGCCACCTATGAAATTCCCTCACTCCTAAATATGGAAGAGATCATGGAATGACAGAAACTCAGCCATAAAGTGGTAGGCCACTTTCATGTACAGAGCAGTGGTAGTGGATGCTGAGGCCCATACTGTGTGTTTAAATCACTTTAAACACACAGAGTTGAAAAATATGATGATAATAATGATGATGATGATGATGATGATGATGATGATGATGATGATGATGATGATGAACTTTACTGTCCCAAAGAAAATTTGTTTTGCGTACAGAATATGGCTGCTACATAGTCCAAACCATGGCTGTCACATTGCATTCACACACACAAATAAAAAAATCCATTATAAGAAAAAGTAATACATAAATGAAGCACATCAGTTTAGTTTATTTATTTGGATATCATTGCCTACTTCCATAATTTATTGTTTTATACTGTTTTTTGCTTTGATAGAAATCGAGACAAATGAGTTCTTATAGCAATTCAGTCTACAGGCAGGGACTCTAAGACGTCGACCTGAAGAGAGAAACTGATACTTAAATATGACAAAGCCCGTCTGGTCCTTGGCCACTTCGGCATGGCTTGGTATTGGATGTAAAATTTACTCAGAAAATGAGCAAAATAAGCAGTAAAGTGTCTGAAACATTCACCATTATGTAGTCCTTTCTCTTAGTCATATATTCCCAGCACAGGGCACACACAAGTCCACCGCTAATCACAAAAATCGCACACGAGCAGCAGAGCGTGCACCCAGGTCGCCAGCAGAGCAGCGCCCCAACCTCTTCCAAAAAAATTAAAAATGAGTATCTGAATATGCCATGAACTGTCAGATTTTCTTAAAGTAAAGCATGAAATATTAAGTCTCAAATGAAAAATTGATTGTAAAAAAAAATAAAAAATGTAACATTCAAAATGTTTGTAAAATAAACATCATGACACTTATGATTTTAATGTAGAAATTATTTACTGTTAATTATGTTTAGCTTATAGTTAAATCAGGTTTTAGTTTTAACACCCTGGTTACCTTTTGACACCTCTGTTCCTTCAACCAGATGAAGTCTATTACTAAATGCTGACAAACTGCCCCATATCATTGTGCTCTCACTTTTTGTTAAGCCATCTCTCCTCTAAACAATGTGTTCAATGATATTATGAATTGCAATTGGTTTCACCTGACCAGATAACACTCTCCAAGTTTTTCATTGGCAAGAAAGATGTGGTGGTAAAACTAGTTGATGGTTTTATGAGGCCATGCTTTGTCTTACAGAGAAATATTATATATTTTATTAACTCTTGAAGATGTTGTTATTTTAAAACATTTTGGAGGTTGAAAGAGAAAAGTGAAGTTTGACAATTTATATTACATTCCAACGATATGTCCACAAAGGATTTTTCTTTCTCAATAGGTGACCATTTAAATAAAGTGCGTGTGGAAATAATAAAATGCCGTCAAACCACATTTCCATGTACATTTTGGTTCTAACATTCGGCAACAGACAAATTGCTCATCTAATTAAAAATGAAAATGAAAAGTTGTATTTACGTTCAGTAAAACTATACAGGTTACATTTATTAAAGTTGGCAGTTTAAATTCCATTTCTGTCATTCAGTATGTTGACAACAATTACATTTACAATAGTTGAATCTATTTTTCTTTCTTTTTCTACAATATCACCTTCAAAATTACCTGTCAAAAATGTAATATGTATCAGAGACCAGTGAACAAGAAAGAAGACTTGTGCAAACCAACACAACTCTAGTCAAAAAAGAAGTATTGGAGTTATAGCCAACTCACGTAGAGAGCCTATGGAATGATCCTCTATAATCCAAGGAGTCGATACAGAGGATAAGGGATTCTGTTTGGCCTTTTGATGGCACTTGATTGATTAGCACAGTCTTGCCATTTGCCAAAGTGGATGATAAGCAAAAAGAGCTGCAGTCAAGGGTATCAGTTTCCTTTGAGAAGCTGACCTTCAAGGCCGTGAGATTGCCAGAGGCCAAGCATCTTTGACTCTAGAGGAGCTCCATGGCATTTTACCCCAAGCAGTGTACATTTGCTTTCATTTTTTTTGCCATTTGTTTGCAAACTCCTTATGGTGGCAACACCTTTATTAAAATAAGTTAAACGTTTTGGTGTCAATTTGTCTAAAGACAGGATTTATTTCTTCTCTCACTTTTATACTACATAATTAAGATTACTAATCTACATATACAAAGTAAAATCTTGAAGAAAATGTTTTGTCTGATTGTCAACTTCAGTCTGGAACATTTCATGTTTGAGAACATCAGACAAATTTAAATATTAAATATTAAAATATTAATCAGTGACAACACAAGCAAATAAAAATTGCAGTTTTTACATTTTTTTGTTAGGAGAGAATAAATCCATATCTACATGGCTCTATGTGACAAAGTGACAAAAATTTTCCCCGTGTTAAAAACAGAACTGCGCTGTGGCTTATCACATGAGTTCACCTTCTCTAGTCACGCCTTGGACTGATTACAGCAAAACCTGTTCTCAATCAAGAAGTCACTTAATGGGGCCATGACAACAAACATTTCTCTGAGGTTTTGGGGTAGAATATGTTCTGTTGTGTACTGTGCGGCTGTGTGAGTGTCAAAACTGAATACCAAAAGACCTGCTCAGGGGCGGTCACCTATGTCTCTTTGCTCAAAAACAGTTAGATCAGAAAACGTGTTATCTTTCTACGTGGGTTGTCTTTCTACATAATTCAAACTCTCCAATCAGAGCACACCATCGTCAGCTGTATATTACTGTGTTGCAGGAGTGCTGCGGTACTGTGGTAAAGATCTGGCTCACAACTGTTTGTCCCTGCATTTGACCAGTTTTCCAAATATGGTTGTAGCCAATCAGAGTGGAGTCAACTAGGGAGTAGCTGCATATCATTACCGCAACCAACCCTTTTACTGAGAAGGGACATCTGGCCTGACAAAACAACAAGCTTACGTTGTGTATTTGTGAAATTCTTCGGAAGAATTTACATATGCAACAATATCAGCTACATGAAATGGTTTATATGATGATGGCATGGCTCCTTTAAAAAGGACTGTCCTGACAAAATGAAGTACACCACTAGATCTTCAAAAGCTAAATCAGGCCAAAATCTAAAGAAATTCAGGAACAAACGAGAAAGGAAGTATCTGAGATCCAATAGTCTTGAAAGGGTTACAAAGCCATTTCTGAAGCTTTTGGACTCCAGAGAAGAACAGTAAGAGCTATTATCCACAAATGGCAAAAACATTGAACAGTGGAAAACCTTCCTAGGAGTGGCCAGCTGACCAAAGTTACCCTATGACTGCAACAAGTTCACAAAAGACCCCACAACATCCAAATGCTTCCTCCTATGAGGAGGCCTGGATGGTTGAGTTCCTTCCTTGGAACTGATCTGAATCTTCTAAAGCAGTTTCCTGCTGCGTGCGTCACGTACATGGCTTTTTTTGTAAGATATTGTAAACTAAAAATCATCATAATAAAATATGTTCCTCTAAACACCATAAAGAAACCAATAAAACATTTAATAACCATCTTAAATACATATGAAGGTGAAATATTGGTAAATGTTTTTTACTTGTCCGTTTTTATGCTTGAATGTATTTTTAGGAGATATACCTTTGATTAGAAACAAATATAATCCCCAATTAAGTGCAATTAAGATGATAAATGATAATTTTGGTAAACAAGAATCCTACTTCAGAAATGTCTTTTGATAGATTTTAACAAATTATGAGACTGTTTGAGGATGATTCTATTTGAGCAAATTCTGTGGTTTAACAAAGCACACAGAATCAGTTCTACACATACAGTAACACCACGGGAGGCTTATTTTCTGCCTGACCTGATATTCCATTCATCCTCTCCATGGGTGAACTGTAAGTCAGCCATAAAGAATAATTCCTCTTTGCCCATGCCAGACATAGCATGTTTGGCAATAAACGACTCATGCCAATCTCTCATGTACAAGGGGCTTCGGGGCTATGGACATTTCCCACAATGCATCCAGTATGATCTGCTAGCAGCTGTGTGATATAGGTCTTTTTCGTGCAAGCAACAGCAGAGTAGGACGTGAAATGATCAATTACAGGCTTTGAGGCTTCTCTCTCTCTCTATTGTGTACATATAGATGCTTGATGCCACACAAACATGCACACAAAGAGGAAAAGCTGTTTAAAAGTAGATTTTTTTTGGACAAAATTAAATGAAAGTGTCTCTGCTTTGAAATTTAGAATTAAAATAATACAGACGTTTTTTTTTTTTTTTTTGTTGTTTTAGAAATCAATCACCATTGAATCTGGAGTTTACCTTAGACAATATTTGATATTCAGTGTTTTAGGGAATACGTTTATTTCACTCCATTTGTTACTTTTTAGATGTCTGGAAAGGGGATTTTAGATTAATTTGATATATGTTTTTTTTGTTTGTTTTAATGAAGGGTGCACCAGTGACTTTGGATTTAATAGTAAGTGTTGGTTCAATACACCAGTACCTTAATCCCAGATTGGCTACATTTTCAGTGGGTTGGAGACATCCTAATGGATCCCTCAGCAATTAAATACAAAGATATCACTTGTTTCATTATTGAGCCATTAATTACAACTGAGTCCACCATTAATGGCGGCTTACAAAGGTTGAGGAAGCTACACCTTTTCTTTTATTATTAACTAGTTGCTAGACCAGTTTGAACGCAGTAGCAAAACAAATTTACAAGTCTCTGATCAGTTTAAAGCATCTCAGGCATTTCAATGAATTATGTATTTCTATGACAGGAAAACAATAATGAATCTAGCAGTGATGCCCACAGGCTAGGCTTCTGGTGGCTGCAACTCTTGATTTCCAATCAAGAAAATGCACCTGATCTCACACAGTCCTGCCTTTTAAGCAATGACCATTTTTTACTCTCAAAGTGTGCAGAAGTGCAACATAAAGGGATTGTTCATGTTTTTGCAATGAGGTTCTAACTAAAGGTTTGAAGCAGTTAATATCTTGCCTGCAGTAGTTATCTAAAGTAAAATACCTGTCTTAGGACTTGTACTGAAAGTAGAAGATGGGCTAGATGTAAGCTACAATAATATGCCACCTTAAAACAACTCTGACCACAAATCTAATCACAGTTTATGTAAATGCTATTTTATCAACCTTTAAAACGATCATCATGTTTGAATCAGTTTATTTGCACATATGACAATAATTATCTGCACACAAAATGAAAATAGGAGGCTATACACCCCAAATGGCCTTCCTGTGTGAAAAAAGTACTGAAAATGCATTTACAGACAGAGTGGCTGATATAAAAGTGGTGCAAAAAAAAATCATAATTAGCATTGCCGCTAAAGTGAATATTATAGTGTTTGTTTTACACTGCCTTACACAAATTTCTACCTGATATTTCTGGCCTTGTGGCAGAAACAACTATACAGAACATATTGGCAGTGTTTTTTTTTTTAGCTTGTCTGCACTTCTTCTTCTTATTTTTTTTTTACTTAGCACTTGCTTATGGCACTGAAGAAACAGAAAATGCAGGAGGGTAGAGATTGAAAGCTTATCTGTTTTTTGTTTTACATCTATAGTTTAAACTAAGATAATATGGTAATATGGCACATTCAGATAAAAATGCAATGTTAACGTTAAACAGAGGAAATACAGCAAACCATTTACACAACAATGTTAGAAAAAAGAATAATACAATAAGCATAGCGTATGTAAATGGTCATTAGCATCTAACCAGGTTGTCAGCAACACAAGAGAACCACAGGCGACTGTACTTCCTTTTCACTCTGTACACCTCAGACGTCCAATACACGACAGACTCCTGTCATCTGCAGATATACTTAGATGACTTTGCAGTTGTTGGGTGCATCAGAGATGGACAGGAAGTTGAGTACAGGGAGCTGGTTGACTGCTTAGTGGCATGGTTTGGAAGCAATCATCTCATTCTGAATGTGGAAAGAACAAAGGACATGATTATAGATTTTAGGAGAAACAGGAATAGTACCAACACTATTCTACTGGGAGAAGAAGTGGAGGTGGCGGAGGAGTATAAATACCTCAGTGTTTTCCTGGACAACAAACTGGAATGTGAAGCCATCTACAAGAAGGGACGGAGCAGACTGTACTTCCTGGGGACTCTTAGGACCTTCAGTGTTTGCAGCAAGTTGCTGCATGTCTTCTATAAGTCTGTTGTGGAGAGTGTGATCTTCTCTGCCATCATCCATGGGGTAGCAACATCAGGCCAATTAACTTAAAGAAGCTCCACAAGGTTATAACAAAGGCTGGCTCTGTTCTGGAGACCCTTCTAGAACCTCTGGAGATGATTGTGCAAAGAAGGATTCATCATAAAATGAAAAACATTATGGACAACCCTGAGCGTCTTTAGTCAGAGGTGGTCTGTAAGCCGGACCGCTACAAGACATCCTTCCAACCTTCAGCCATCAGTATCTACAACAACTCAGTGAAGAAACCCCCATAGCATGAGTTACAAGAGCATTTAATTTCCCTTGTGGATTAATAAAGTATTTTTGAATTTGAGGACCAGTGTGAATTATTCATGATCAGATCCAGTGCAACCATTAGCATGCTGTAAACACGTATTGAGTTTGTTGAAAGCAGCAGAGATTATAAAGTCTAACAGCAACTGGGAGGAACGACCTGCGGAAGCTCTCCTTTGAGCATCTGGGAGACTGCTGTACTGTTGTAGAAGAGGGCTGATGCCACCACAGAGTCCAAGAAGGTCTTCAGGAGCACCCCTTGCACTCCAAAAGACCTCAGCCTTCTCAACAGGTAGAATCTGCTCGATTCACTACAGAAAAAGAAAAATATTGCAAGATGTAATATATATAGTACTGTGGAAAAGTAGTTCCCCCACTTAAAAATATCTTCTGTTTTGCTGTAACTGTTTGAACAATAAATTCTGCTTTCAACCAATGCAGATTGTCCAATTCATGAATTTGATAATATGATAACCCAACCACTCTTGGGTTATCAAGGAGGATCTGAATAACGCCACCATGTCTAACTCTGAATAGCTAAAAAAACACAAATGAAGGTTTCTGAATCAAAATTAAATTGAGATCCTGTGACATGACATTAAACATCCCATTCATACTGGAAAATCCTGTAATGTGGCGGAATTAGAGCAATTCTAAAGAGAAGCGTGAGCCAAAATTCTTCCACAGTAATAGTTAAGGTTTAAAAGCCAATTACTATTTCATGTAGGGGTAGTTTGACTTGGAGTCTCTTTTTTTAGTAATTTATTTGCTGAAACAAGTATGACAAAAACATCTATTACACTGACTGAATTGTGTAATCATCTCAGCATGTGTTTCACACAAGAAGATCATTGATGGTGCACATCATTACATCATGTGTAAATAATCATTCCATCCTGCATAAATAACTGCCTAATCTAAATGCTATGATAGCTTAAAGATACATAAAATTCCTTTCCTTTAGCTGCTATGACCTTTTTGAGATTGTGGGTATTTGAAGACAGTAGAAGCCTGTTCCCCAGATTGCAAAAGATGTTAATGAAATTGAAATTCCAACATCTAATCAATGTTGAATCAATGTATGCTGTTTGTCGCACATCCACCCCCTCCTCGTCCCCTCTCCCTCCCCTCACCTCCTCCACTTTGAGCTCTGGGTGAGAGCATTTATTCTCTGAGTGGGGGTTTATCAGGTTTTAAATTAAGCACCATATGGACAATGGGTTGTCATTTTTATCTGTGCATTTTCTTACTTGTCAGTAAATATAACTGTTTATATATATAATTTGTAGTCAAACAACATCTACAAGTTACTATAAAGAGTAGTGTGGAGTGGACCCCCCACCCCCATCCCCCATACACGAGTGGTATGCCCCAACCACCAAACCCCTTCCGCACTGCTGCTAACTCAGCAAGGTTTTTGCTATATTTAGTGAGTCTTCAGACCCGTCTATAGTGACTTTTTTCAGAAAGTGATTAGTAACAAATCTAGCAACTTTTCTCTGTATTGTTGGAGACTTTGACGACAACACGTAATGGGATTAATCGTTCTGCAATTACCAGGGCTTTGAACTCTCACGCAGTGACTGTGTAACACACGCATTTTCCTGAATACGCACACACATGGCATTCCTCACTCAAAAAAGATAACAAAGCACATATGGGCCGTGGATGATCCATTCACAGCACTGTCCATTCAGAGCTCAGTCTACACTGCACCTTCTGTCTTGGCTTTTTTCGCAACTTCTAGCCATCAGTAAATCCTGCTGCAGTTCATCTTAACAGAGGAGCAGGAAGATTTTTCAGTTCTAAATGATTTTGGTCTTAACCAGTGGTGAAAGTAAGTCGGCACGGTTCAGTACTGCGTACCGGTAAAATAATTTAAGCCGGTACGCAGAAGGCAAGGGGGGAGAGAGGCTGCCAGATAAAGCCTTAATTCAGAACCAGCAATGGCTGCACATTGGATCAGAAAACAGATCTGTTAACCAGATTCAGTCTTAAACATCACTTAGTCTATTTATAAGTTTCTTTTTTATTCATTCCGTTACCTTGCGCTTGAATTCAGGTGCGCATTACACGTAATTTAGGTGAACACTTTTAAGGGTCTTGCAACATTGGGGGCTTCAGCCCAAACCCCTCATTCCTTCTCTTCCCTCTAAAGGAGCCCTTTACAGTCTTCATTAATGTGTTTTTCCCACTGTTTATCCCTGGAATGGAAGAAAAAAATCCACCTACTCCGCCGCCTCAAACCAATATCATTAAATATAAACTATGCTGGTACCAGACCTTACCAAACACTGATTTTTTCTACAGTCACTTAAGAACCACTGAGGCACAGAACTTGAAAAGTTGTGCCTATACTTATATACTTGTGATGAATAAAAAAGGCTATATTTCCTATAGGATTCCGCTTTTAAATGTATATAGCTACATTATACGCTCAAAAAAACAAACAAAAAAAATTTGTTTGATCATGATAAAATAAGATTATATACAACAAGCCTCCATCCTGTTAATATGTTGATGGTCCCTTTTGTGGATAAATATAGCTCCCGGACCGTGAATGATTAGCAGATATAAACAGACGGGGCGTCATCTAGCGACAGTATCACAGAACTATCATAATGCCGATTTGGTTAATTAATAAATCAAAATTAAATAATGCCAGATCGAGTCTGGCCCTCTGAAATGTCTCGCAGTAAAGCGGCAGCTCGCCGTGATTGAAGACCAACCACTCGGTCAGGGGGGCACCCACCCCCCTGACCGAGCCCCAGGGGATGGGACGCCCCTGGGGCCCATGGCCGGATCTGCCCCAGCATAGCTGGCTGCCGGCGGAGTCCAAGGACTGGTCCCCGTGGCTTCCTGGAGCTTCAGCATTGTGGCTGTTGTGGGGTTTCCTTGGTGCCGTCTCTCCTATTCCCTTGGGTGGGGGAGGCAGATATCCTGTTTTGGCCCTCTTGGGCACCTTTACTGTGAAAGTCCCTTTGGGCATCTGGGGTTTTGGTTCCCCTGGCGTCTGCCTCGTTGCTCTGGGGGGGGGAGGTCTTTGGCTCTTCACAACCACTATCTACTACTAAGCGCACTCTCACAAATACCTACAGGTGCTTGGATCCAGGTATATACAGACTCACTTCCATACAAAAAATCCCTAATATTATCTTCAGCTGTCACTTTATACATGTCATATTAATTAATACTATTTACACTTTAGTGATGGTATCAAGGCGTTAAAATGTCTGTAATTCTTTATTGGCTGGTTGTGCTTTTCTTTTTACACCTCTCTTTGCAGGTGAAGAAGCAGACTGAGGATGTATCGTCCTCTCCCTTTTCTCTCTTTCAACTTTTCTCCTTTTTTTCTCTTTTACCTTCTTGTTTTAGTGTTCATATAACATGGAATATTCCCTGCCTAAATTATAATAAAGCTTCTTGCACATATAAATCAAGTGGAGCACTATGGCGAAAGCGGTACGGCTCCACTTGTGAAAGTAAAATCTGTTGAGCTCTTTTTGGCATTAAGACAGCAATTCTTATTGCCACATTGCCAGACAGGACACTATAAAAAAAAAGCATTTTAGATTAAGTGTTTTTTATGTAGTAACCTTTGCTAGAAATAGGAATCTCAAAATATGATGAACAGTAGAGTTATTTTATGTTAGCTACAAAGACCTCAGAAAATGGGCTGCTGTGAATACAGGAACACATTTATTCAAAAGAAGAGCAAGAACAAGCAAACATTTAAAACATTTTCAAACAAGAACAAGCAACGATGTTTAATGTTTTAAACAAGAACAAGCAAAGACATTTAAAACTTATTAGACCTTTTTTTAAACCTTCTAAATCTTGTCAGTGGCCTGCCTCTGACTATCCTTGCTGAGGAGGTGGCAACTGTGCCCTTACGTATTTCATCACTGTTCTGTCCTCAGGAATTTAATTCTACTCTAAGTACTTTTGCGGTAAGCTTGGCGATATTACTTTTATCTTAACTGTGTATATTGAAAAATAACCAGAGGTAGGTAGCTAAAAATCTGTTTGTTTTTTTAGGTGAAATTTCTTTGGGCATTTAAATCTCATTTACTAAGACTCAGAATAGTTTACTCTCAAATGTTCACATCCACATTGTCCTCCAGGACCTCTATGTTAGTTGATAACAACTAAGATAATTCCAATTTATCATGTTTATTTCCTTCTTTACAGCAAAAGTAAGACGTTTTGTACGGAAACATCTGTTTTTTGTAAGTGAAATTTATTTTTGGGGTATTTAAATCTCATTTCCTAAGGCCCAGAATAATTTATACATAAATTTTCACATCCATATCATCCTCCAGCACCTCTATGTTACTTGATATCAAGATTAGCAGTTTAGGCATTGTACGAGTGAGAAATGTCTTATAAAGTATGAGTATGCATTTTTTTTAGAAAACTGACCCTCAGGCTAATCCATTTCTTTAATGTCACATGGAGACATGAATTAGAAGCTTTTACATCATCTGTTGCTTCTGTCACAAAACTACTTGAACAGATTCCTTCACACTCAGAATGACAAAGCAGAAGTTCACAACCACTGCAGCTGCTCTTTTCCTTCAGATGAGTGCAGTTTTCTGAGCATGTGATCAGACAGAAGGGGTCCAATCTTTGCAGCATACTTTGGTGGATGTCTCTGCTCGTTCATCCTCTGGGATTAGTGTTTAAAGCATGGCCTTTGACTTAGGGTTGATGAGGACACTGTTTCAATCTCCTCCTGGTCCGAAGGCCCAGCAATCCTCAGCTTGGGTGCAAAAAAAGAAGAAACTATGTCCGTCTTCTTTGACTTTTTTCATCTCGCTCCACCATCTCAAATTAAACTTTGATTTTCTTTTTTCAGACATCCAAAAAAAAACAATGATTGATGGCAAGAAAAAAATAAAATGTGTTTATCTATTTATCTATCTATCTATCTATCTATCTATCTATCTATCTATCTATCTATCTATCTATCTATCTATCTATCTATCTATCTATCTATATACACACATACACACACACATATGTATATATCTATCTATCTATCTATCTATCTATCTATATATATATATATATATATATATATATATATATATATATATATATATATATATATATATATAGTCTGAGTCCCCCATATATATATATATGGGGGACTCAGACTATGTGTAAATAAATACGTGTTCTCGTGCTGAAATACTTTTTTCATACATGGTATTACGTATTAAATGTTGTTCATTATTAATTGTTCCTTTTTTTTACTCCCACACACATCTAATCCTGATCTAATGTAATCCCGAGTGTTCTGTACACACCAGCAACAATAATTCCTTTATAACTGTTTGTGTGCTGTTTATATCCACGTGCATACACAGTTTTTTTAAGTTTTTAATAAAGAATATTCATCAGAATCACACCCCTTTTTGTTTGGATGTAAGTAAACCTTTGTCCTCTCAAAGTGACACAGAAAATTAATGTTACAAATTTCTCTGACAATAATCAAAGAGCCTATGTTGCTCTTCTGATAGATTAAGAGCAGGTTTATAATGAGAATACATTTAAGACTGCAAAATAGGCGAGTTGTTATAATGTAAGAGAGGGGGATTAATGGTTAGATTTTTTTTAAGTAGCAGCCACAAGCCTGCCTCTTCAATCTAAGACTGCTGCATTAATCCTACTAGATACATCATGCAAATAATAATAAAAACAACACTTTAACCATCTAAATCCTAGGCCTTATTTTGAGAGTTCTGCTCAAAAATAACATACAGAAAATTCATTCTATAAACAGTGGCTTGAAAACTGTTTGTTTTTATTATTATTTTCTATTTATTTATTTATTTATTTTTGCATGTTTGTCAAATTTAATTTTTTTGGAACATCGAACACATCTAAATGTTGATCAGTGACAACACAAGTAAGCACACAATGCAGTTTTTAAATAGTTTTTAGTTTTAAGGAATAAAAAGATGCAAACCTACAAGGCACTGTGTGAAACAGGGATTACCTCCAAAACCTAAACTGGTCGGGCCGCCCTTAGCAGCACCAACTGCAATCAAGTGTCTGTGATAACTTGAAATTAGTCTTTTTCAGCACAGTGGAAAAAAAAATTGGTCCACTTAGCTTTTTAGAACTGTTGTAATTCTGCCACATTGGAGCGTTTGCAAGCATGACTGGCCTTTTTAAATACACGTCACAGCATCTCATTGGAATTTAGGTCAGGATTTTGACTAGGCCACTCCATATCTTCACTTTGCTTTTCTTCAGCCATTCAGAGATGGACTTGCTGGTGTATTTTGGATCATTTTCCTCTGGTAGAACCCAAGTTCTGCATGAACGAATCCAGTTTGGATTGCTCTGCGGCACATTTTGCAATGAACAAGCGGAGCGCACAATGAACGTAGTCAGTGGGAAGCCGGCTTAAGACAGAGGACTTGATAATGAGTGTAACTAAAATGGTGGACTATATAGTGAGGAGAAGGAAGCAACAGAAGGTGGAGTAGATTAAACAGGTGAGAGGAGAAAGACAATAGGCAGAAGGAGACGAAGGGCAATGTACTGGCAGGGGCAGAGGGAGAACTGAATCTAACAGGGATACATGATGAATAACCAGACATGAGGGGATAACGAAACTAAACTAAGGACAGGTAGGCAGAAAAGAAAGGTCAAACAGAACTACTAAAGTCAGAACAGAAGCTGACTAAAACAGGAGCCAAATCTCACAGATACAAGAATAGATACAGGAATAAACTCCTAACATAACATCGAACAAAAAAGGAACTAGTGACAATAATTGACAGATGACAAATAATACTGAAAAGGTGCAAAACAAACAGACTGCAGGATCCCCAGAGAGCTACGAGAGGTAATCGAACCTCTTGGTATCGTGACACAAACACCTTCCGAAAAGTTAAACTTCTGTCTGCTCAGTCCACAGAAAAAAAAAATCCCAAAAGTGTTGGGGATCATCAAGATGTATTCTGGAAATGAGCCCTAATGTTTTTTTTGATCAACAGTCTTGGACCTCTACCATCCAGGCTATTGATCTCACATTGGAGTGAATTTCTCCAATGTTTGATTGTTGTTGTGGGGTCTTTTGTGAACCCTTAGATGATACGTCGCTGCACTGGGGGTAATTTCGGTCGGACATCCATTCCTGGCAAGGTTCACCACCCATACATGTTTTCGCCATTTGTGGATAATGGCTCTCACTGTCCCAAAGCTTTAGGGCTAAGCATTGTTACTCTTTCAAGACTGATAGATCTCAAGTACTTTCTTTCTCATTCGGTCCTGAATTTCTTTAGATCTTGGCATAATGTCTAGCTTTAAAGGATCTGTTGGTGTACTTCACTTTGTCAGACAGGTCCTATTTAGGTGATTTCTTGATTCAGAGCAGGTGTGGTAGTAATCAGGCCTAGATGTGACTAGAGAAAATTAACTCAGGTATCACCATAAATGTAACAAATTGTCATGATTTGGGGTTTTGTCTGTTTTTGGACTGATTGATCCTTCCTATTTCCATACCCATCTTAGACACCACTCACTCTCCATAACCAGCATCACCTGCTGCCACAAGTTAACACCAAGTCATTCCACTTGTGACTCTGTCTACTTATACCTGCCTCACATTGCCACTCCCTGCCAGAACATCTCAACTCATTGTCTACATGTGTTTCTCTGAATCTGCTCTGCATCAACTGTTGATCCAGTGTTCCTGTGCTCGCCCTGCCCCCACTAGACCATAGTTCTGGTGGTTGTGCTTTGTTGTCTTCCTGTTTGGATCCAGTGTTTGCTCTGCTCATCTGGAAAACTCACCAGCTTCTACTTTGGTCAAGATCTATCTCTGTCATCATCACCTGGTCAGTCTGTTTCTGCTATTATCACCTTGTCAGCCATTGCTTGCTACTTTTATCTGTCTGTCTTATCGATCATTACACACTTTAATACATTTTTTAAACTAACCACACCGTCGTTGGTTGAATATCAGGTTCGCAGAGAACGATTTATTATACCAATGTCTAAAAATCAATACTTGCCTTACTGAATTTGGCACACGGAAGAACATTTTTAAAAATGATTTAGACCAATAATAATTTTAATAAAGCTGTGCCAAAATTAAAGCACAAAATTAAAGCATATAAATTTTGGAGGTATTAGTAAATAAACATGTTAGTAAACCTTTTTAAAGTCTTAGGTTATTTTTCTCCACACTCTTCTCTCACATAGACAGACATTCCATCGGCGTGGCAGGATTATTGTAGAATTCCATCAATCATGTATTTACTTACTTAAAAAAGGAATAATGATACATGAAATTTAAGTTCTAAAATATCTCTTCAAAGTTCAAATTATGAATGATTTTAATATATATATATATATATATATATATATATATATATATATATATATATATATATATATATATATATATATATATATATATATGGGCCCTGTTCCAATCCTGGTCAGAGGAGGGAATATAAAATTATTGCAGGCTCTTCTAGCAGCCAATGAAAAAAATTAATAGGAAGTGGCTAAACCCTGCCCATCAACATTAAATTATTGGTGTGGAATTACTGTGTAAATGTTTAAAATGGAAAAACTGACATACTCTTACGAATTCAAATTGACAAATTATACTCAATTTGGAACAAATGGATAATTTTTATATTATCTACCCACAATAATTTTGTATAAATCCACATCTAAACAATATATTGGAATGACTCTATAAGCATATGTATGCAGAGTACCAGTATGAAGATTTTTCATTTATTAATTTACTTTTATTTTTTTCCCTTGATGTCAAAAATCATCACTGTAAACTCCCCGTTGAGTTTTCATTCTTGTTCTATGATCTGGTAGCATAAAATAGAACAAAGGGACTATGAAACAATGTCACAAAAGTAGATATAAGATATAGGCGGGGAAAACACAACATGACGTAGTAAACATCTTTGCACTTGGGAACTCAACAATCCAACAGAAAAAGTTTGAGCATAAACAATATTTTAAAAATGAATTATGGGGAGATAAATCCATGATTTAATACATCATCAATAACAAGGGGTTAGCAAAATTAATTACAGAGCTTTACTTTTTGTGGAATTTCATAATAATCCACTCGACGTTAATTGGATATCCAAAATACCTATATTAGTTGGGATGTTTTTGGATTAGTTTTGTTGGCAGAAGTGGTTCTGTCCTTGTAACAGCGGTGCTGAGGTTATACGGGTTAAGGTTAGCAAAATAAATGCTCTTGAGATAAAACAGTTGCCTCTGTAGGCCATCCTGTTCAACTTAATTATTTTCCTGTACTACCTCAGATGTGTAATAAGTACTTGTACCCAAAGCTTGGGAAAACATGCAGGCAACTACATTTAGTATCAAAAAGCAATCTGGGAAAACTATTTATGGTGGCTCTCTGAAAGGGAAATGAATGCACAATAATTGCAATACCTCCCAGTTATTGGTAACGCTGCTAAATTTATAAAATTAATAGTTTGATAATTATCACTAATTTATTTTAAATGTACTGCTTTTTACACATCTGCCAAAGTAGTTTAATTAAAAATGTTAATATAGTTTGGTTTGCCTTAGTCTAAGATGACCTTTTCATTCACGCAGTGCAAGAAAAGGTCATCAGTGTCTCCAAACATTTTAGCTCTTTTCTCTTTTTATTTCTAACTTTTTTTCACAAACTAACATCTTCTAAGACACGTCAGACTCAAAGGATTTTGTTCTTGTATTTCTATCTGATTTACAGACTTTGTTTCTGGTCCTTTTGGATTTTTTATGTTGTCTAGGGTATCTATATTAACTTATGAAGACAAAACTGTAGCGCAGTGGATTTGATGGTTGTCTTTTAACTGAAAGGTTGTGGGTTTGACTCCAGCTTCTCCATGTCAAAAATGTTGATGTGATCGAGGGGCAAGGCACTTAACCCCAAGTTCTGCTCCTGTATGATTGTGTCAGTGTTTAGTGTGACTATAAAAACACTATTGACCTAGTCCATATACCCTTCAGTGGTCTAAATTTTAACAAAATATGTAAATCAGGGTAACATTCACATTTTGTCTAGATTTGCACCACAAACAGACAAGTTTCTGTATGTAACCCAGTTATAGGTAACAAGTCTGCATTTAAAATAAATATGTAAAGGTAGGTTACTTGTACGCTAAATGTTAAGTAAGCTTCAACAAAGTATTACTTTAGGATGTGTAGACATATACAGCAAGGTTATTACAATTTAGTTATTTTCTGTATTTTCCCTCGCATTACTTGTGTTTTTCAGATGAATTGTACATTATATGTCATACTATATGCAGAAAAGGTTTTGAAATGATTTGTCTTGTTCTCATCTTTGTTTTTTGTTTTTTTACAAAACACAAACTTTGAATTTTAACAGGGCTGTAATATAACTGAATAAGTTTATAAAGTGCACCTTTACAATATTAAATCCCTGATACCATCTTGCTCAGCAATGACAGTCCAATTAGAAAGCCACTATACATGTGTCAACAAATGGCTCGCAAAATGAATGAAAACCTTTTATCTTCTGACTATTTATTACAAATTCTTGAATCTAGAGTGCAGTCTTTGCTGCTGTCCCTTGTTTAACCTTTGCTGGAATGCCTGATCAGCCCAGCTGGTGATGGATCAGAGGCAGACACAGCTGTGCAGGAGTGGGCCTAGAAGGCGCTTGTTCAGAGGCCTGAATGCTATTAGCCCATCAGCTTGCACTTCGTGTATCAAGGCTATCATCTAGGACCCCATGCAATAGGGTGCCAAGGCTGAATAGCTTCCTGTCGAAGCTACAGCTTTTTCCCAGAGCACTGAAGAAAAAGCCCCTGTGCCAAAATTAAACGAGGGTGGGGTGCTTCAGAAAGCATCACTTTCATACTAATTTCTCTACTTGCGTGTTATGTCTAAAGCTAAGAGGAGTTTAATCTCTTGGATAGGTGCTTTGTGTGAATAGTTATATTCTCTTAAATATTGTTTTTTCACATTTGCATTTAGACATTAAGGGTTCTGGGTGTGGTGTGTGGGGAGGAGGGGGGGGCTCTCCCGGTTTTAAATAAACTTGAGAACAACATGCAACAACACATCATTTGAGCGGGTGGAGGCTTTTTCCCGAGCCTCTCTGCTCTTCCGTGGGATGGGGGAGGCAGCTATCCCTACTACTGAGCATTTTTCTTATGGATAAACCTTACATTCACAAGTGCACTCGCGCAAACACCTACAGGTGCTTAGAGATTCACTTCTATACAGAAAGTCAATTTATACATCTCATATTAAATAATTCTACATATTCTTCAGTGATGTTATCAGGGCATTGGTTGTGTGTACCTGTACCGTATTTTCCGCACTACACATCACATCAGTTTGTCCGGGGACAGTTCATCCAAAACGGGGTCTGTCCCCAACAATTGGGGACATCTGGTCACCCTACCGGAGGGACAGATTGATATTACACACTTGGGATGAATATGTAATGTGCCTTATAACCCGGTGCATCTTATATGTGGACAAAGACAAACAAAGACACGCAAATTCACAGTGCAACTTATAATCTGGTGCACTTTATAATTCAAAAAAATACGGCATAATTTTATTGGGTGGTATTGCTGTTCTTTTTTATCTCTCTCTCTGTGGGTGTAGAAGCAGACTCTGATGATGTTGTTCCTAACCTCTCCTATTTTTTTCACCTTTTCACCTTTTTAGCATTTTGTCTGATCTTTTTCTCTTTTTTCTCTTCTGCCTTCCCATTTTTGTGTCCATTCAACATTAACTAGTCCTAGAATAAAAGCTAATAAAGCTATTTGCATTTATAAATCAAGCGGAGCACTATGGCGAAAGAAGTAATGCTCCACTTGTGAAAGTAAATCTGTTGGGCTCTTTTTGGCATTAAGACATCAATTCTTAAAGGTATACTATGCAACCGGGGTTGATTTTCCAGCGAGGCTCCCCCCAGAGGGCGAAAGTAAAAGTGCACTGTCATAAAGATGCTCAGCTGTTCCTGGTTTCTCCGTCAAGCCAGGCGCGGTTGTTTTGAGCTTAGAAGACAGGCGAACGCGACAAAAAGTCGAAAAAACGGCAGTACAAACAATGACTAACACAGTGAAAGTATGAACATCAGGGTTACCCACAGCACTATCTTGGCAAGGCGGCCGCCGCTGCCAAACTCACGCTGCCGCCTCGCCAACATAAAAAAATAAAAAATAAAATTTATTATTATTATTATAATAATAATAATAATAAAAAGAAAAATAAAACTCAATATGCTTGCATGTTTATTTGACGTTAACACGCGGTTCTGTGTTGTTGCTTTCGCGCGTGCATATAGTGAATGGCAGGGAAAAAACACATGGAGTTCTCGCAGTAAAGCAAGACCGACTCTCGCGGTCTTGCACGAGACTTCTGAGCCTGTGGGTGTGGGCCGAGGGCTCTTGCAATTGCAAGTACGGTATTTCCCCCACAGACCACCAGGGCGGCCGAGAAAACCTTTGTTCGACCTGAAATGACTCATTTAATCATCCAAAACTGTATGGAACACATTAATTACCTTAAAAATGTTGCATAGTATGCCTTTAATGCTACACTGCCAGACAGGAAGCTTGTTTTTCACTTCTAACATTCTAAGTTTCAAAAACTTATTTCTGGCCTAAAAAATTTTGAGGGGTCAGTAATACAAATTAGATGTGAAAAAAGCCTATTTAGACTGTTATAACGAAAAATACTGAAATGGTCCGATTACATAAAGCTAAATGAATTCTAGGCATGGCAAGCCTGCAGCTCTGCACTGTCAAGATGAAAGTAGAAAAGTTCATTGAAATTTTAGATCAAAATCAGGACTATCTTTTTTGTGGCATGACAATGCATTTTTTTTAACAAAGTGGTACAACAACTAGATGGACATATAGAAAGACAGAAAACTCTTTCAAAGTATTGCACAAAGCTCTATGGGTGTCTTATTGCACAAAGCTCTATGGGTGTCTTATAGCACTCCTGTGAAACAAGTATTAGTGTCATCTCAGCCAGAAAAAAAAACTTTAATTGAGAGCTATCAAAAGCTGTCAGTAGCGCTCACTGTAAACTCTGCAAAGTGGGAAAAAGGCTGTATGTCCAGAAACCCTGAAAAGTGTACTTCTCTCATCTAAAATGAAGCAAACACAGCGTGAGGGATGGAAAGGCAAGGGATGTGGGCAGCTGGGGAGCAAATGAGAGGATAAAAAGGAGGAAAAGATTCTCTCCTAATGAGTATCTAGAAGGTGTTATCCCAAAGTCGTGACTTGTTTGTTCTACTACTTGTCTGGGTCTGCTATCACTGTATCCTTCTTGAAGAGAGGATTCCCAGTTCAGAGAAACATATGTCGCTGCGGAGTTTGCTTTGTCATGGCCTTCTGTCAGAGACAGCTAATTGGATACAGTTGGATTGACCCCAGATTCTTTCCTATCTTGACTGTGCCAAATCCTTGTAGCCCCCTTTGACATGTTTTTAAATACTGACTTTTATTTTAAACATGACTTGCTAAGATAGGATACTGCTTCTGAATCATTCTCTGTGACGGTAGAGAATGTAGGAGCCGCACTGATTTAAATACTTTTCTTTCTTCGGACATTTAAGCAGTTACCTTCTTTCCATAGGAGCAAGGCAATTCATTTTTCATTCTATTTTTTGTACTACGCTTATTATTTTCCTCTTTGTGCTTTTCCCTACTGTCCAATAAAATTAACTGTTTGAACTTCAAGATAAATCTTTCTGACCCATTTTCACTCCAACGTCTCTGCTTCACTGAAAACAGGGCTGAATTGAGGTATCTAAGAAACCGGAAAAAAAAGCGAGAAGAGAACTTGGTGTGAGCAAACAGCATCATCTCACCTAATTAGCAGGCAGGAGATAAAAGATTGTCATTCATAATTGAAGCTAGTGGAGGAACCCTGTCATCCCTGGATTTGCAAGTGAGAATGTAGAAGCTGCATGATTCCTGCCCTGCTTTCATCTAACCAACAGCCCAGAAAGGAAAATCTAACTGGGTAATATATGTGAGTTTTTCACGGTCTGCATGACGGGAAATTAAATCACTGTGCTTAATTTAGAATAAATCGTGACTGTAAACCTCCCTTCCCCTTAAAAAAGTAGACAAAATCCTATTCCTTCCTCCAACATATTTGTATCTCTTATCTAATTTTTTTTGTTGCTGTGGGGCAGCAAAACATTCAGTTTCCAATGATTCAGTTTGGTGCATAGCAGGTGAGCTGGCTCTGTGGAGTTATGCAGTGTGTCAACAGTTTGAGAGAGATGATCAATATACTGTTCAAGATGGGCTGGCTTCATGCTTCCCACCTCCCGGTTGTGGGAAGTAGCTTATGAAATCTGTTTTTGTCTGAGTCACGATACAACATTAGAGATCCTCATTCTACAGCAAAATGATCAAACTGCAGAGCACACAACAGTGAACTTTAGTGAGTTAATGGAACATAAAAAAGATGTACCTGTTCATGACCATCTATTTTTCCTGTTAATTCCACAAATTACTCATTTCCAGCAAAAATGAATGCTTGGATATGCTTAAAACTCAGTAGCATAAAAGTGCAACCCTATAACACATTTCCTCAACACATAATCCAAATTATGGTATCCCAATCACAGGTGACTAAGATTAGGGTTGCTTCAATGTGGATGTTTGCCAAATAATGTCGGACCCTGTCATTCAATTGCTGGTTGTCTAGGTGATGTTGTCAAAACAATATAGGCCTAGGTTTCATGATTTGGCGCTATATAAATAAAATTGAATTGAATTGAATTATAGGCTACAGTGATATTTGGCAAACATTATGGGGAAAACCTGGTCTGATCTGGAGAGGTGGCATCCATCCGACTTTGACCAGAAAAGCTCTTCTTTGGAACAATTTGGCCAAATGTTTTATTTCTCCAAAATGCTGACAAACCAGGGTCCAGACCAGGAAGCATAATCAAGGTTTAACCCACCTCTGTCCACTTTCTGTAGTATTATCCATCCATTAATCAATTCAAATCACATCAGTTTATTTATATATGTTTACAACAGATGTCATCTCAAGGCACTTTAAAGAATTAATTCAATCAAAGTATACAGATTGGTCAAAAGCTTCCTATCTATGGAAACCCATTGCATTGAGCCATTGACTTGCTGAATTCGGACCGGGAGATTGTCCTGAATTCTGGAGAATGTCCACTGTTGCCATAGTGGACATTCTCCTGCATTGTGTCATTGATATTGCAGTGTTGGATCTGTGCACAAAGAAACATATGTCACTCCAGTTCCCAGCAGGCTTTGCAGCTGTTCTCTTATGTTATGCACACGATCCAGCAATGCAAGCTCCTACCACGCAAGATAAAAGCAGGGCGCGTAGTTCAAACTGGGCTCCATTCTTTCTCTATAACACCCCTGATGTTGCTTTCTGAGAGCATAATCTTACTGTTTTCCTTTTTGCTTCCTGAAATGAAGTAAAACTGTTTTAACCTGCGATCAGCGGACATATTGCATCTCCAAATCCAACTCCAGAAACCGTTTACAGCCAGCAGAAAACAGCAACAAGTAAATTGGTTTTATCTTGTTACTTTTCTTTCTCGCTTGGGCAGAATAACATAGGACGTAGAAGTAGGGTCGCTGTGTCTATTTGAAGTATTGAACTGTTTCATGCAAGGATTGTGTATGTGTGTTTTTGTTGTTTCAGTGTCTGTGTTTGCAATAGTCCATAAACAGTCCAAGGCCTTTTGGGGTTACAAATCTTTTGTCTTCCTTGCCCAGCTTGCGAGGTCATGGTCTCTGTTTTTTATGACGCTTTGTTCTGGGTAGCTAATTTGCAGCTAGAGGCCAGATCATGCTTGCCTTCCTATGTACAGTTTTGTTTTATGACTGATTGTTCTGTGTGCTCGCTAGCTACTTACTGCTAGGCTCAAAATCATGTTCCCTTTTCTTGCCCCTTTACAGAGATCAAAAACATTAAGTACCTCATGAATGGTACTTAATCATGATCAGAGTGATGCTTTATGATTGCTTGTTCAACCGTCTAGAAAGTATGGTCCAAATGTATCATTTTTCACTTGTGTACTCATTCTCATTTGATTGTTTTGGATTTTACCTTTGATTATTAGTTACTAGATGTGTGTTTTTAGTTAATTAAATAGTTTGGTTGTATCAGGGGATTTGGTTAAAAAAACTCTGATAGATGGAGAGATACATGTTTGTGTTTATTTTTTATATAGAAGAGATCTGCTGTCCGAAGGTTACTGCTCTAATGATCCCTTTCGAATTAACAGTTGATACGGCATTGTATGGTGATTCAGCTAAAAATTGACTGCAGATTGCAGTTATAACTTGTAACTTTTAACAGTTACTAGGCTCAAACAACTCAAATTCCATCACAAGCTAGAACATCCAAATGTTTCTGGTCATTTTGGTTATTCATAATTCATTATTGACCTAATTATGAATTGATTAAATCTCAGTAACCCAGTCATTACAAACCCCTAGCGTATACACACACACACACACACACATATATATTTTTTGTGTAATAACTTATGCTTGAATACGTTTTTAAAAAGTTTATTGAGAAGATGAGAAGTGCTTGATTAGGTATGCAGGCAAAGCCAGACTGGACGAATGATTAATTGCAGGTGAGGACTCAGACTGATCAGGGGTTGGAGGCAGTAACAGGACAAACCAGATGATGAAGCCAGGGGCTGACCAGAGCAGGCTAGGTTTACCGCAGATCCACTAGAATGGGCAGAGCAAGCAACTGGTACTCACAGCGAAACAGCAAGACTTTGTGCACCAAGCAGACACAGGCACCATCAAGCAGTGTGGGCTGAACACAACAGGACAGAAGAATCCAACTGGCTGAGCGCATAGATATGGGTAGAGGCCCAATGGCAGTACGCAAGAAGCAACACGAGACGTTCTGGCAGAGAGCGAATGACTGAGTCAGGTTTAAGTAGGCAGGTGAGCAGAGTCGACAGTAATTGAGGAGTGATTGAGGAGTGAACTGAGCTGATTGGTTGGAGACAGATGGCTTTTGGCTGAGTGGGAGTGAAAAATAGTTAATCCAGAAAAATCCAAAATAAATACAAACTTAAATCATGACAATTTGTCGTAATTTTTGGTTATTTCCATATGAATTATTGATTTTAATAAGAATTTCTATATTCATAATTAAAACCACAATTGCAAAACAACACCGATCCTTCATACAAAGCTTGCATGTAGTGACATTACCCCATTGACTCAGTGTTGTGCCTAGGGTTGCCAGATCTGACCGACACTCTCCCGCCAAAACACAACGTAAAATCTACTCACCTAAAATAAAAAACGGCCATGGTGCCTGATTTTCAAAAGGTTTGTATGTATTAAAACAGGTACAAAGTGGTTAGTTTGTACAAAGCTGATCGATAAACCAGGAGCAAAGCAATTTGCGTTTCTAAAATAAACAGTGATAACAAACTTTTTTGTGTAAATGCCTCCATGAATATGCAGAACATATGCTAATGACCAAATCATGCAAATTTATAGGAGGGGATATGCAAATGTAAATATGAAATACCCGCAAAGTGTTTTTCCAAAGCTGAAACTGAGAATTGCTGCAGATTTTGCCTCTATATGAGAGTCAGGTACAAACTTGGATGCATACAATGCCTGCGGTCCTTGTGACCAGAAAAGAGGGACTGGTATAATGACAGAATATGTGTTTTACTTCTTATCCACTAGGGATGCAATATTTGATGATCAGATGCAACACACCCACTTTTTGAGCTCACAGTTCAACGCAATTTAGAGGTCGTTATTTGGAATAACCTTTGAATGGGTCTGCACCTGGAAAGCTTGCAGTTTACTGAGAAAGAGCCGAAACTGACTTAAAATGCCTGGAATTAAAACAAAGCAATAATTCATTACAAGACTGTCTGGGCTGTTTGCACCACCATATACTTTGGTATTTTTCAGAAAGGCTTAACTGTTTTAAAAAGTAGATATTGCCAGCCTCAAGTGTGGGGAGTTATTTCACCACATACTGTGTAGTAAGATCATTTGCACTTTTTTTGGAATAGTAATATTTTAACATTTATTCATAGATAAACACCAAACTGTGAACGCATGCTGTGAACGCTGCTTTTCGGAAACATTACAGGGCCCATGAAGATGTTTCCACTAAAAACATCATGTCTCTTTTTTCATACACTCCCAAAGGCACTGGGTTTTACAATGAGTTTCCATCATCCTACCTAGGGACCAGAATTGCTTGGGGATTTTCAGAATTCTGTAGCAATGTTTCGGTTTGTATCAAAAATTAATATTTCAAAACTTAGAGACATTGTACAGTGCTAAACTTGACTGAAGGCTTGACTGTGTGGCTTTTCTACCTTATACATTTTTAAGAGCTTCCCTATGTACTAGATAACTACCTAAGATTTGCATATTTTTGAGTATTGTTCCATATATTGTCATGTTTGAGAGTTATAAATTACCAAAGCAAAGAGAACTAACAATGACATGTAGCAAAGTCTTGAATAATAAGCAACAATGAGACTTACAGGGATGATCATATAAAAAGCAGGCCATATAGCACAATAGAGTAGAGGAAGGAACCACCAATCAACAATGGCAACCCAAGAGCTTATTTACATAGGAAAGGGTGGAGAATGACATCGGATGCGGGTAAGCTAATCAGTGAAACAGCAGTAGAGGAGAGCAAAACAGGGAGACTAAGGAAAAGTAAACAATTAACACGGAAACTAAACTAGAAACAAAGGAGACTACAAACTAAGTGAGAACAAATACTAACACTGACCTAAAAGGATAAAACAGAATAGCAAAGAGAACAGAACTCAATAATAGGGAAATAAACTAAACAAAAAAGAATAAACCGAAAGGATGAGACATTTATATGTTTAATAAACACATAGAAATGAACTGAATGTGTCAAGATCTTCCAAACATAAATGGACAGTAAGAAAATTATTAAAACACAAACAAAAACAAAAAAAAAACACACACCCAAGGATCATAACAGGTTAAGCTTTTTAGCTTTTTTATGAATTCAACTTGAAAATCTGCTTCTGGATATCGGAAGATAGTGGTCTAATATACATATGCAGTAAGTGAAGCAAGAATCCAGGTACGCAGATCCAGACAGGATGTTAAAATAAGTAAGCCTTTATAAAGCCAACATTTAATTTAAATACAAATTTTGCCACTTAAGACTAAGTAAATTAAATATCTTCACTTTCATATGTGAAGCATTGGGATGAGAAATACTAAAACTGGTCAACATGGTCATTGTCAGAATTCTGCAGGCAGTGCTGTGCTGTTTCCCAGTGCTAATCCCTGTTTCCTGTCCCTCTCAGGTTGCCTCACGCTCTGTATCCTTCACCAAGCATCCTCTCGTGTTCTGGCGTCTCAAGACAAGCCTCCGTGCTCTATCTGTTCTGGATCCCACTCTGGAACCTTCCTTGAGCTCCCTTTGGTTTTACCAAGCCGGGCAGAGACCCCCACCAGATTCCCCTGGTTCCTCCAGCTGCTCACTGACCACTGCTCCCTGCCGTGGTGTTGTTCAGACCCCGCCCTAGCTCCATCTACCCGCTCACCTGTCGGTCAGTCACCTGGCTCCACCTTAGAGAAGAGCCCCGCCGAATCTGTCTTTCTGCTCCACTCCCCTTGGCTAGGTTACCCGTACCCGGCGGTAAGCGCACCACCTATTATCAGCTGGTTCACTTTGACTGCCTGGTCTAACCTGCTGCCTCTATTCCACAGAGTAATCGGTCCCGGTTTCTCGTAACTGTCTGGCGCTCACTCAATGAGCCGTTCTCCGTCTCAGAAATAAACATCTTAAACTGCCCTCTGCCTCCCGATTGTGTTATGCATGTGGGCCAAACACCTAAAAACGCTGACAGTGATAATTTCCCAAATATATATTGCTGTAATTCTAAACCAAGTGTATGGAAAATAACATATACTGAGGCAACAATTCACAAGAAGCGAGCTTATAACATGTCATATAACCTTTAGTTTGGTTTTGGTATGTTTGGTCCACATGCAGAACACACTTGGGAGACAAAAGCAGTTTCAAGTGTTTATTTAGAACACACCAATGCTCTAAGGGAACGTGAGGTATGGAGAGGCTGCGTCAGGAAGCGACGCTCGGCCCGAAGCTCGCTCAATCTAGGGATAAGAAGGAGAGATTAGGCTGGAGTCAGTGAGCGGGGAGTGCGAGTGAAACGGGGGAGCTTACCGCAGCTGACAGGAACCAGGCTGGGGTGAGTGGAGCGGAGAGACGGACTTAGCGGGTGATTCTCCGAGTTGGCAGCAGGTGAATGAGCAGCAGTTGTGCTGGATGGTGGTGTTTGAGCATAGTCCGAGCAGTGCCGTTGGGAGCAGTGGTCCGTGGACAGGAGGAACCAGGGCGATACAGTAAAAATCCTCAGCCCGGCTTGGTAACACCAAGGGAGCGTTGGAATGATATTTGAGCAACAGGAATGTCTGGAGCAGGATCCAGAGCGGTACGAGCCGGATGGCTCGTCATGTGATGTCAGAGCACAAGGAAATGCTCGGAGCGGGGTCCAGAGCGAGAGGCGACCTGGGAGACAGGAGACAAGGACTAGCACAGGAAAGAGGTAAGCTTCACGAGACAGGGGCCACTGAGGCGTACCACACAAGGTTAACACTCTAGCCACCTCCTGCAGTCCATTTGCTGCTTAAACGCTCCTGAGTGGCGCTGCCGAATGAGTTGCAGGTATGCGCCACGCCCACCTGCCAAACTACAGCTATCTGTGGAGAGAGAGAGAGAGAGCAGACAGGGCTGCTCTCTCTCTGTGTCCTGACAATAATTATTTAATGATTTCTCTAACTTGTTGTGTTGGACCATGCAAAGTGTGTAATGGATGACGCTGAAAAACCCGATATTCCTCCAAACACAGAGTTATGATTTAAAAGGGAATGAGTTTTGGCAGCTGGGGTGAGCAAGCAGAACCAGACCTGACAGGTGAGTAATGGCTGATGTTGCAGGCAGGCAGGGATGAGCAGGGGAACAGAAGATGCAGTGACAGACCAGAACAGGCGATGTGGACCGGGGAACCACCAGAACGGGCAGAGCGAGAAGCTGGAACTCACGCGGAAATAGGCACAACTGCAGCATGCAGACACAGGCAACTTTATTGGAAGAGCCCAGCTGGCCTAGCACACAGGAACTGGTAGAGGAAGGGCACATCACAAAAGAAGAGAAGAGACGTTCTGGCAGTGAGTGGGTGATTGAGGCAGGTGTATGTAGACAGGTTAACAGGTGAGTAACATTGCAAGTTAACTGCAATTAGTAGCAACAGGTGGAGCTGATCTAGAACAGAGTGGTGGCTGGAGGGAAACTGAAGTGATTGGATGATGGCTTAGAGGTGAAGGCTGATTAGGAAAAGTCCAGAAAAGTCCAATGCTAAACAAACGAAAACCTAAATCATGACAAAGGCTTCTTATGGAAGTATTTATTAGCATATTTTAATTTTTCTCTGAGTTTTCTCGCCTTTCTTAAAGGATCAAATCTAAATACCACCAACTACAGTCCACCCATCCATTTTCTGAAACCGTTTTAATCCTGGTAGTGCCATAGCCTTGCTGATGCCTATCTCCAGTGATCAATAAACAAGAGATGGACTATGCATTGAATAGGTCCCAACAAGTTAACATGCATGCATACATGCTTTTGTCTGGAGAGCCTTCCGGATGAAAAACTGTCACTCTCTTCAGGAACAGATTGAGCGGTTGATTGTGAGAAACTGAATTTGAGTAAAAATCTTCACAGAATGTACCCTTGGCTTCAACCAAAAATAATAAAGACTCCTATTAAGTTCTCAACTTTGACTTTTTTATGCACAGAACTCAGCTTCATGCAAAGCTACTACCAAATACATAAATTGTTAGTTTAGATGTAAATACATTGCAATGCTAAGTTTGGGTTAAAGTATGACACGGAAAGCTTGACACTAAACCAACAGCATGGTTAACATTCGTTACACCCCTCATCAAACCATAAACTTATACCTTTACTGGACTGTACAGTATCCATTCAGAATATCCATCCATCTATCAATTTTCTAACACGTCTATCCCTTGTGGGTTCGCGAGAGGTGCCGGTGCCTATCTCCAGCTGTCAATGGGCAAGAGGTGGGGTACACCCTGGACAGGTCGTCAGTCTATCGCAGAGAATATCCAACAGTAAAAAGAAAGAAAAAGCTCACCATAAACTGCAGTTGAAGCACCCATAAACTAAAACAATCCACTTTAACCACGTGAAGAGATAGAAAATCTTGGTAGTTCGCTTACAGGGCTGCATTCTTAAAAGCTTTTCAGAGAGCCCTTTGGGGCAGCCACATTACTGCTCTCTGTAACATTTTCACACAAGCCCAACAAACTGCGCTCCATCACTAGACTTTCTTGCTTTTTACTCATTGTCACCAATCTGAGCCAGTGCATTTCCAGCTAAGTGGTTATCTGCAGTCTGTTTACTCTGATTGCCTTTGAATGGTCCCCGCGGCCAGCTGTGGTGTAACAGCCACCTCCCCGTGGGACAAACAGCCTCTCAGGAAGGTAAGGAGGACAATTACTAATCAATGTATACAGGTCCCAGATCACTCAAAGGAGTTGTGAATAATTTGTACTAAAACAAATGGCTTAAAAACTGTTAAAAAATAATGCAGAATTTGGAGTCTTAAAAAATCGAAATTAATATGTGAATATGGATTCATAGGGGTCCTGTATAATGATTATGCATGATGCATAACTTGAGAATGTATGTAAAATTATTTAAATAAAATGAAGAAACATGTTTTGTCTATTGACTTATACATTTTTAAAATATTTTAATTCATAGCTTTTGTGCATGAAGAACACTTAAAAATACAACACATTCTTTATGAGAGGACTAAAGTGCAGTCTGTTTACTACTGGTTTAGATCAGCACTTTTAATTTGACTTTATTACTCTTATCAGAACACAATGGAATTAACAAAATAATTATTGGTGTTATATAAGACAAATCATCAGCAGCTGATTATGTCAGATTATGGATGTCAGGTGTTCCAGCTACTGCTCTAAGGAAGTGCAAGGCAATAGATCATGTATTTATCATACAGCTGGTACACTGCCATTACTATCCAATGACAACTTCCTTCATTCAAGTCTACAGCAGCCTGACAGCAGCTACGATTTAACCACTTAAGCCCAGAGGGTTTTAGGAGCAATTTCCGCCTGAAATTACATATGTGAAAAAAATCTAGTACAGCTCAAAAGTTATAAAGTGTAAATGTAAAAGTTAGTATTTGTGTGACACAAAGGCATTAAAGAACATTTTTCAGGTGGAACCACTACTGTAAATGTCACTATGTCTGATTTACAGGTGATTAAAGAAAGAAACCGAAATCTTTGAGCACTGTCTAAATTTTATACAAAATAAACATGGCAAAACACCATGAAAACCCCATTGAAATTATAGGAGAAGCCTCAGACTTTATAGATCCACTTATTGACTAGTGTAATAAATCTGGACTGAATCAGTTCAATCATATTTGTTTCAAAAAACGTTTTAGTGGGCAGTATGCCAGATGGACCCGTGATTCTGGCACAAATGGGCCAAAACTGTGCAAAATGTGTTTTTCACCTCATAAAAAACAGAATCTGGTCAAATAAAAGTGCTGATTTCCATTGTAAGACTCATTCTGCATATGACAAAGTATTTGTTCATAAGATTTACCCTCTGCTTCATCACAACGTACAATTTTACATAGCATGAAATAAATAAAATGAAGAGAAAATGAGCTGAATTGTGTCCTTTTGTTTCAAACAACAATTTTCTTGAAAAAAAGACAACAATAAAAAAAAATAATAAACAACATGAGCAAAACTACATTCTCAATAACACAAAAATGTGAAAAACTTTCCAATTAGTTGCTGGTAATAAAATGTGTACAAAATGCTATCAGTAAAAACCTTGTAAAAAAAATGTGCAGCAAAAAAATTTATTTTCTTCCCTGCTGAAATAATAGTCTGGATGGTGTCATCACAAAAAAAGTTTGAAAAGGCTCAGAGGAGACCATGATTTGGTGGTGTCAACCAGGCGGATGCCTGGGTGAAAATGGATGTGTCTGTGACTCAGTGTCAGGTTCACCTGGAGAGTGCCACGTGTCCTCACTGTCATAAATAGGTGGAGGGGTAGTTTGACTCGCTTGCCTGGGTATTGCCGTGGTTGAATTGCTCTTTTATTCTTAGGGTAGAGGCAACCGTGCGCTTTACGGGCCTTGGGGCAGTCCGTAGCCGACGGGCACGTGTTACTCCTCATCTTCTGCCGCACTGTTGTCACTGGGGAAAAAAGAGACATATTTTGAAGATTAGATTTGACTCTATGTATCTACTTAACTGGCAGGCTAAAAATAAAGTTCCATCTGACACAGATTTACAATAAGCATAGCAATGCAATGCTAATACTGTAATGACGTATTTATTTAGTAACCACAACGGTATGCAGAATAGACTTTTCACCTTGAAGAAGAAGAGGAGGCCTCAACCCAAGTGTTTGAGTGTTTGGTCCTTTCTGTACCAGATGGTCCTGCTTCCTCCTTGCTGTAATAACATTGAGATTTTAGTTCACTATCAAGTTTTCAGATAATGAGAAGATAAATTATATCCTAGTGTTTTCCAAAAAACAGCAAAACAACAACACAGTGTTGTAAAAGTGCAAATAACATAACCACTTCATAAAATGCTTTTAGATCATCCAACATACAGTAAAGGGTAAATCTTCATTTTAATCTGCAGGAGCAGGGGGAGGGGGGCAATGCAAGTAAATCTCTTTGGTGTGCAGTAGCAGGAGGAAGGGTTAGTAACTAAACTTTCTGATTACAAGACAATAACTTATTTCTTACTGCTCCAAAAATAGCAAAATAACACAACACTGGTTTAAAACAGCAGCTGTATTGGGAATGTGTAAATGATATAAACGCTCCATAAAATAATTTGTAGACCATCCAACTTACAGTAAAAGTACAACAATTCTATTGTGCTGCTAGAGTGGGAGGAGGTTGGAAACCAATCACAACACAATAAATTATTACCTACAGCTCTCTGAAAACACCAAAATACCATAAAACAACACCATGGTAAAACAGCAGATGTATTGGAAAAGTATAAATTCTATTAAAGTAATGGTAGCTTTTTGTGACCTACAGCTCTCCAAAAAATATCAAAATAACATAAAACAAACATGTTATTTGTGACTAACTTAATATGTAAAGTAATGTTACTTGGTAAAAAAAAAGTAACCATATGAGTTACTCAAGAACCAGGTGCAGAATCAGCCGCTGCTTGTCTTAGTCTTCTTCTGTGCAAGAGTCAGAAGCTTCTCAGGATCACTCTCCCTTCCTTTCTTTCAAAGCCTCCTGAATGGTAAATTTCCTCTTCTGTGCCATCACGACTGCAGATCCACACTACAAAATCCACACCGCTGAAGAGATAAGCAAACACCACAAGCTACATGCGTCTGCTGTGTGCGTAAAGCAACACGTGCGCAAAGCAGCTGTGGCTGTGAGTTGTATAGTCTGTGGTACTCACGGCAATTACGTCACTGAGACACATCAGACGAAGATGTGCTTTACCTTGTTAGAAAGGCCAGAGTCTCTTGTTTCCAACAATATCAGCCATGGGGGGATGGGGGGTGCATGTTCGCACAGTGAAGCTTTTTTACAGAGACGGTCAGCATTTTTTTATAGACATTTAAAGGCATACTATGCAACATTTTTCAGTTAATTAATGTGTTCCATACCGTTTTAGATGATTAAATGAGTCATTTCAGGTCGAACTAAGGTTTTCTTGGCCGCCCTGGTGGTCTGTGGGGGAAATACCGTACTTGCAATTGCAAGAGCTCACGGCCCGCATCAGAAGTCTCGTTCAAAGACCGCGAGAGTCGGTCTTGCTTTACGGCGAGAACTCCATGTGTTTTTGCCCTGCCATTCACTGTATGCACGCGCGAAAGCAACAACAAAGAACCGCGTGTTAACGTCAAATAAACATGCAAGCATATCGAGGTTTTTTTATTATTAGTATTATTATTATTATTTTTTTTTTTTAATGTTGGCGAGGTGGTAGCGTGAGATTGGCGAGGCGGCCACGGCGGCACGCCTCGCCAAGATAGCGCTGCGGGAAACCCTGATGTTCATACTTTCACTGTGTTAGTCATTGTTTGTACTGCTGTTTTTCGACTTTTCGTTGCGTTCGCCTGTCTGCTAAGCTCAAAACAACCGCGCCAGAACAGCTGAGCATCTTTATGACAATGCACTTTTACTTTCGCCCTCTGGGGGGAGCCCCGCTGGAAAATCAACCCCAGTTGAGCTCCTATGCGAAATGTGCTGTAAAACCAAAAATATGTATGAAAAAACGGTGACTCGTTTTAGAAACTTTAAAGCCTGTTTTTAGAAGGATTTAGGAAAAAATTGACAGTTTTTGACATAACCTCAAAGCTGGACACAAAAAGGGAAGTAGCCCCATCCCTAGCGGCTCGTACTGGTATGGGCGGGCTTCAGGGGTTAAAAGGTGGAGAATGGTTTGGATGCTTGACACCGTTTTTGTCAGCCTCCTGAAGTGTCATCAAGAAAAGTTTTTTGAAAATGTAGACTTCTAAATTTGAGGTTTCACAGATGTCAGAGGCTGAGAAACATCAGTTCAAAATCTTGGTCATAGGTCATGTTTGTAAGACAAACCAGTTACAGATAACTTAATCAGACAACCAATTTAAATACTTGCTGTATGATTGAAAAAAACATGATGCATCCTCACATTTCACATGCAGAAATTAGTGTAAGGCTTTACCTCCACAACAGTTGGCACCCTAGTAAAAGAATTGTAAAAAAGTGATAAAATAAACAATCATTATAGAAATTGTCACACTTTCCACACAATGATTTTTCCAATCTCATTAACAATGCCCCTCAAGGTACCTGCTGCCAATACAAAGATTTGGAACTGGTGCAAATGTGTGTAGGTGTTTTCTCACTAAGATATCTAAATTAATATAGAAATGCCCAAGGTCTCAAAATGAATAAGCCAAACCTTAGTGGGAAACAGGATCTTTAAATAAAACACATTTCTAAAATGCCTTTAGACTAGGTTAGGCTACAAAATTCTGAAAACAAGTGTGAGGAATTACAAGAGACTAATGAAGAAATAGGTAAGTACAGCTTTTGAATAACCTATTATATAAGTGTATGTAATACATATGTGGTGTCCATAAATTGAAAGTCTTGTAAAATAAATGTTAAGCCTTTAAGCCTTTCAGTCCAACACAGATTGTGTCTTTTCTTGTGAAGTATGAGAATGCAAGAAACCAGAAATGAAAAACTTGTTCACTGCACCTGGCAGCTCCTGTCAGCTACAGGCCGGTGACCACCAGGCAGCCAGGGAGCCCGTTGCCAAGTCAGACTGTGCTGCTACACCGGGACAACATAAACACTTCCTGGGCAGCACTGTTCTTAGCAGCAGGCTAAAACACTGTTGTTCTCTTCATGGGCTGTGGCCACTCACTCGAATGAATTTGAGAACAATTTATTGTTGATTTCCCTTGTGTAAGCCTTGTAGATGTTAAAAAAAATATGTGTAAGTGGGTAAACAGGCTGCCTTCACTGCATAACAAACAACAGCAAGTATACGAACAGAAATAGAGCAAGGTTTGCAAAGGTTCAGATCAATCTATTTAAACTAAAGGTGTACTGTTCATAGGTTTTATTGGTTTTGATCCTGAAAAATGGGTTTTGTTTACAGTGGCCTGTCAGTAAAGCTCTTCCTCTTGTCGTCACTAAGAATGTCTTAATAATAAAGTGCAATCCTTTCTCTTAAATTAATTTTTAAACTGCAATTTTTCAGTGGAATAAAATGTATTGCAAAGTGATGTCCTCTGGGGTATATGCTGGCAAACTTTAGAAGTCTGCGTACTATTTTTCTTAGAGCAAGAGCAGTCTAGAACTAGAATCATCAGAAAAGAATTCCCATAAATGCCAGTAACTTTTCAACCAATAGTTAAACTTTATTGAGATGAAAACAAATAAATTATGCTTAGTAAGTGTACTCTAGATGGGACACAGGTTACCAAGTACCATCTGCACTTATTTTCTAGCTTGAGGTTCATTTTTAAGCATAAATGTTGGGCAATGGGGCATTAATATACAACTTTATGACTTTATGGTCCTCATTGCATGAGATGTGAGTCTGTGAATTGAAGGCCACACTTCTGTTCCTAACCATTATTCCTCTTTCATTCAGTGAGAATAATGGTAGTCTAATTCAAGATGTTACTTTTCAGCAGATGGCGGCTCCACATGGGGCTTAACTAATCATAAACATGTAAATAATGCAAGACACCCTGGCTTAGAGCTGTTGTTGTGGTGAAGTAGACAGAAAAAGAGACACAATGGCGACACTATGAACCGAAAGAAGCAATGCTCAGATTATATCAATTAAGACATTGTATTTGCTTTTTGCTGTCATGAATGCTGACGTATGCATTTTGCTAAGAGCAAGGTATAATATTGTGTGCAGTATAATTCTAACCCTGATTAAAAAGAGATATGATCACACCTTCATAGGTTATTCATTCTTTATCATTATTTTTTATGTGTGCCTTATGAGTGAAGTTCAAAATTAGGGGTGGTGGGGGATTGTTTTGTAGTGGCTGTGGCTGCAGCTAGACCCTTCTCCAAAATGGGTCCTGAAACTTGCAGATGTCATGTTCCCGACAGCTGTTGGTTCAATGATTCTGTCTGATCCTGCACGAGAAAACCCTGTCTGCAGTCTCCATGACATCATTCCCTGCTCCTACGCCCCGTGCTACACAGGTAACCAAGGTCTGAGCAGCGACAACTGCGGTGGCTCCCGTTAAATGGAGTCGCTGCACCTGGGAGGAGCACTATATATTCCAGGTGTAACTCTCCCAGTGTGTAACTGCCAGATTCTTGAAAGCCACCATGTGAGTAAACCATCCAGCATTCCATGATTGGCTGCCTGATTTCGAGCTGTCTCATTCCTGTGATTTCTCCTGCCTGTCTTGCCCCTGTCAGATTATCCAGTTGGCTTCTGTATTCTGGACATTGACCTCCTGCCTTGCTTCTCGACCAAGCCTGCCTGCCTCTGCCCTTGCCTGGATTCTCCTGCCTCTTGTGAACATCCCAAAGCTTGAACCTCAGGCCTGTTAACAATTCACTCGCCTGGATCCCGGACTTACCCCTTGTATAGCCCTTCTGGAAACTTCTGCCCTTCGACTGTGTCATTGTGTATGACCCCACTACTGACTACATTTTCCCCTTCAGTCTTTGTCCTGGAAACTAACAACCTGATTTGGATCAGTCCTAGACAGAGCCGTTGGGATCAGAGCGAGCACACCCTACTGGCATCATAGAAGGTTAGTGGCTTTTATTCGGTACATCATTCCAACTGAGTTGCTCTCTGCCACTAACCCTGCTCTTCCCCCCCACACTGTTCTGGGGAGCTTAGGAGGCTACTAATAAATGAGAAGAAAATCTCTGACGTGGAATTGCTCCATGTTGTGTTATTTGTACAACTTGTGGTTTAGTGCCACATGAGTTTACCAAGAAAATTAAAAACTGGCATTTAGTCTGTCAAAGATAGCAGTTTGGAAGTAAAGGAGCTTATTTTAGTCCACAACAAAAGTGTCAGAATATCCCAAGTTTCTCTATATTTTGTTTAACCCTCCCCCCATATATATCCAAACTTGCTATAGATCTAAAACTTTAGCTACTTATTTATTTTTCAGGCCAGTTCTTGTACCTATTTTTTGGGTTCTTGACACAAAATGATGAATTATTCAAGGATGATATACAGGTGAGAACTTATTGAAACAACTTACTGAAGCACTTATGACAAAAAAAAAACAACAACTAACAAACAGTAGATTTTGTATGTGCTTAGCTTTAATATAGAATTGGATCACAAATTAATAGAAAATTCTCAAACCCCCACATTGGAGGGATTGAGTGACTCCTTTATGCAGCGCTGGACGTTTCAGTGTTTCTTTGTGCATTAGATGAAAAATGATATATATTTTAACGTGTAAAATTGCATTACAAAACAGAATATGACAACATCTTTTCATCTTAATCAATTACATATCAGAGCACCAGATGAAGTGTCTTGTCTAGAATTTTTCTGTGCCATGGGACTCTGGCCAGGAAATAGAGCATGAATGTTTAATGAGACAGCTAGATGGGGATGGTATAATGTGGATGCAAGGGCATGCACTTCAAACTAAGAAAACTAGTTCATGTGATCCATCTTGTTTCAAGGTGTCACAAATATATTAAAGTCTTGACCCAAAATCAGACAGCTTAATGGATCAGAGGTTGCAAATTGTGGTTTGTTGGAAGTTTTACAAGCAACCTGAAACACCGTTTATGTTGATTTACTGCTGGTTGAAAGCAGAATCTGCTCCAAACGTGGGATATGATGGCTGTTTGGCACATAAAGTGGTTAGACAAAACAGCCAGGCAAGAAGGTTGGCGGGAGGGGGATCACATGCCTTGGGAAACTTTGTGGGTATCATACAAACAAAAGAGTCTTCTACATCCTTGGGGTGGGCCTTAGCGTTACCCAGCTGGCAATGACAATGATCTGGCAGAGTTGAGTAAAGCCCTAAGAAGATACTGTGCAGCAGCTGTGGCAGGTAATTTGCCAAGGACCACGAAATGACACCAGCGTAAAGACAAAGAGAAAATTAGGTGAATATGAGAAATAGTGAGGAGGGGAAACAAAAGACATGCTTAATCTTACTGCCACCTGGAGTTACAAGGCAAGCCTCAAAGTAGGATACTTTTTTCCAATCTTGAAACCAGTATTATGTAGAAAAACAAAAACAAATGTGAATTAGATACCCCAAAAGGATAGAGATGATGACCTCATATTAAATAGGTTTTTATTTGTCAAGGGCAGCTTTAAGGATATTTTTTATGACTTGTTGGAGGTAAATAACAAAAACATATGCTCTGAGTAAATATTAAGATAAAAAAATAACATAACATAAATATCACATGAAATTCATAAAACTGCGTACCGCTTGTCTAGATCCATATCCACACTACCTATATTCTGATGTCTGTGATTACTTACTGCAGCATTGTTCACCATTGAAACAAAGAGCTCCTGCGATGTGGACAAGATATGTGCAACTAATTTTATTCAAAATAAATATGTAAACTCGTTGGCAATGGGGGGTGTAAATGCTGCAGCAGCGTGAACAGGTATTTTAACAGCTCTTGCATTGTGCAATAATGAGGAAAAGGGATTGTGTTTGAAAACAAACAACAAGCTCAAATAAACGACTTCATGTTCGAAAGCAGGGACAAAAAAATGCAACCTGCAACTCTTGAAATTTACAACTGACTTTAGAAAAAAAACAAGCCCAAAGTTGGTTATAATAAGCGGTCTTGGCAACACTGGTTGGAGACCATTATACCAAAATGGTCCCTGATGCAACATTCCATATACAGGGAAGTTTAATCATTACAATCATTAGCTTATTAATTCTACTTTATATCAGCAAAAACTGAAAATCTATTGTAGAGTATAGCCATTTCTTTTTAAATGATGTACAACACTATATATATATATATATATATATATATATATATATATATATATATATATATATATATATATATACACACTTCTACTCCTGGAACACAGATAAGTATGGTAACTTTATACAAAAAAAAGTAAAATGCACAAATTTAATGTTCTAAATAATATATAAGATGTAGGCTCAACAAAACTTGTCAGTTGATTTCAACGTACTATGTTATTGTAAATCTGTAAAAATGCAAATCATAAATAAAACAAATTCTTGCAGACTACAGAACAAAGATGAGGTATGGCTAAATCAAGCCAACAAGAATGTTGTATGAAAATTCACTAAACTCTGGGGCACGTTGTGTTGTCACATACTCTGTCACACAGAGGGTTTTATCCATCATTAACCTAGGATTTGTTGTCATTTAGCAATAACTTAGTAGCTTTCATAAAGGTAACAGAGGTTTACATTTGATTCAAACACACCTTTTCAGTAACTGACATGAAGCATTTCTGTTTGAATTCCCACTTATTGAAGATCCTCCTTAGACCATAACCTAAGGAAATGGAGTACATAAACTTGTACTGGCAGCTGGCAGTTTAGGATTGCGCTACGCCCCTGTGGAGTATCTGCATGTTGAATATGGTGTCCTCTGACCTTTATACATTTGCATTTCACAGCTAAAATGAATAGCAACTTTTACAGTGACATATCAATACAGATTTGTTGCTGAGTTTATAAATCACTTCTCTGAATGATTCACCCACAAGTGATCTTTGCCACATATGAAGTGGAAAGATAATATGCCTGTGCAATTAGCTCTTTTATCATAGACCAACAAAGAGTACTGATTGCTGACTCTGGACGAACATCAAGGACAAGTATGCAAACTAAAGAGAAGCATTTAGCGTTTTGCAAATCCCATTGCCCCTCTTTTATTCATTATAAAATCTCCACCTTGTCTGAAAAGTAATTAGCAGAGGCTACAGATATACTATGATTAATAAAGAGTGCAACCAAACCAACAATTACCAAGATAATGTTTGGTCTTTTGGTGTTAATGGGTCTGAAACAGTATAATGCACTGAGGAGCATGACACAATTAGATCCTGTGCCATATCTCAAAGATAATTATCTCAGTCTCATTATCCAACCTGTTTATGAGTGTCCTCAGCGCTTTTGTGTTTTGGGCTCTAGATGCAGCTATGATACATAGAGAAAAATAGGAAGATATTCAATGAGCTCTCTTGCAATAACAGAGAACTATGGTGCAATTGTGACTCAATGACATTTTAAGTCAATCAAAGTATTTTTTTTTGTAAATCACACTACAGTTTCTAACGTGCTGTAGAAAAAAAATTCTACTTTAAATATTTTTTTTCCAGGTCTTTTTTGTTTTGGTTACAATTAAATATTTTAGATCATCAAATAAAATTTTAAGATCACACAATGATGACCTGTGTATAAAGGGGAAAAACAACAACTTGGCTTAATCTAAGAAAGCAAATGTCCCACCTTGTTAATTTAAGAATTAACTGTGACCTCCCTTTTTGAAAACCCGAGTCCAGTTTCAATAGGCAAGGCAAGGCAAATTTATTTATATAGCACAATTCAGTACAGAGACAATGCAAAGTGCTTTACATGATTAAAATATAGGAATAAAAGCAAGTAGGGATAGAATGTGGAAACAAAACAAAAAAAAACTAGTCACACCTAGGCCTGCTGATATACGTATAATCAAGAAATCACTTAAATAGTATCAGACTAAAAGATGTAAGCTAAAAGATCTTAAGTAGCACACATCTGAGCGAAAACAATTCAAGGACAGATAAGAAACAACATCACTTACATCTCTCAATCCAATTCAACTTCATTTATAAATCACTTAAAAACCAACACAGAGACCAAAGTGCTGCACAAACAGAAGCAAGGTATAAAATGAGAAAATATGCAAACAAACAAGGAACTTAAAAATAACATATGATCAACATAAAATCTGCAACCCCTCTAAGCATCAAAAACCCAAGAGAAAAAAAAGTATGTTTTTTAAAGAGATTTTAAAATGGCCATGAACAAAGCCTGCCTTGTGTACAGCGGCAGAGTATTCCATAGTCTAGGATCAGCTACATTCAAAGCTCTTCCCCTTTTGACTTGCACTTGGTTCTATATACTAACAAGAGCAAAAGGTCAGCTGAACTAAAAGAACGAGGTGGTTGTAAAAGCTCAGAGATGTAGAGTGGGATGTAGAGCAGGCTATTTAAAGATTTAAAAGCATACAGATATAATGAGACAATCAACAGTCCCCCCAAAATTTAAAGTCTAACTCTTGGACTAAAAAAAATCCTGAAAGCCGTTGAATAACTTCCAGAACAAGGTAAACTTTGAATATTCATGTATCAAAAGTGTTAAAATTAAGTTTAAATATGAAATATTGCGTATTTTTTACACCGATTATGGTACTCCGCATTTGAGTGCTGCCTCCGTTTACGATCGGCCATTTCCGACGTGTGACGTCAGTTCAAGAACACCGAGAATGCGCAAAGCGGACTTGCATAGAAACACACAGGTGTTTATGTTGTACAACTGGTACGGCGAACAAGGATATATGGAAGTTTTCCAGTATCTTCTTTCACACACCAAATCTGCTGATCCACGTCTACTTTGAGCAAGCGCTTTTAAAAAAAAAATCGCAGAACTAAGTCCACAATAAAATGCCTTCTAGGTGCGTAGTTGGTGGCTGTAGTGTCGCTTATAGACCAGTTCACTGCTATTGTTTTCATCCGTTTTTTTTTCGCGCATGCGCGCTGGACTAGAGGGCAGAAGGCGAACACATAGCGGGCACAAACAGAGGAAACAGACGTGTTCTCGACGTATTTTTCTTCTTTGGATAACGTATCACAAGATCGTTTCAAGAGTAAGTTGCTGTTGATGGCATCAGATTGCCAGATTTATACAGCAAAAGCCTGAAGGGACGGAGCGAGTCTGTTAAATGCTGGCCAAGGGTTCCGTACGGCGACATATACAGCTGCCTTATAAACACGCCAGGCAGTACACACTAGAGAGCATGGAAGCATGAAACCACTGGACGGCTACAATTATTTTATATTGGGACATAGACACCAGCACCCCCGCGACCCCATGAGGGATTAAGCGGGTCAGAAAATGGATGGATGGACGTTCAGACATGTTTGTGTAACATCGGAAAGCGGAGTCGGACACACAGCGCTTCAGCAGAGAGGACGACCCGCCCGGTAGGTTAAAACAAACATTGTTCACTAAGGAATATTTCGGTGTTTTTGTCCTATTATTCCTTTTCATAGACTCATGCCAGAGGGTTTGCATACATTGTACATGTACGTATATAAAAAAAAATCGCCGAACTAAGTCCACAATAAAGTGCCTTCTAGGTGCGTAGTTGGTGGCTGTAGTGTCGCTTATAGGCCTAGTGCAGACCGCGGTGAAGTTGGTTTGACATTGGACATTCAAGCTCTGTGTAGTCAGCGGTTGATCCGGTTGAAGGAGTCCGATTTCGGCCAGCGTCTCTCAGCTGCTCCCTTCTCCCATACGCGGTGGGACCGTCAACTAATCTGATTTGATTTTTGTTTCTCAAGAGTGCTCCGCTGACTCCGCAGGTTAGCTTCGAAGTTGACAATCCCTCCCTGTCCGGTTGATTTTGTCATTTGTAAGTTTGTTTTCTGAAATGTAAATTTGTTTCAGAACTTTTTAAAGCATTTTGTGCATTGTTAAATAGTTTTCTGAAATGTGAATTTGTTTCATGATTTGCAAAAGTGTTTCAGATTTTGTAAAATTTCATTGCTAAGGATCGTCAAGAACAGCTGGTAGAGAAACTCAAAGACAAACCTTACAATTCAAATAAGCAACTGACAGCAACAAAGACTTTATTGCGTATGTACATTGTGATATGACAAACTCCCTTTTTTTGTAAATATGTCGGTATGGACATATATACAAGTATGAAGTCACAGAGAAATTTAGCTTTTTATTTATTTTATTTTTTTGCTGATTGGAAGCACTTTAATACTCTTTAGACTTAGATACTAAAAAAAATTAAAGTTATTCTTTGTTGTAAGAATATATTTCATTTTTCTTTTCTTCAATGATAATAAGGAGTTATACAGAGGTGTAGCCTACTTACAACTAACACAGTTTTTATGTCTTATTAGAATTTTATATAACGGTTATCTTCAGCAACAAAAAAAAATGTGTACATGTCATGAGCTGTTACATGTGTGTTTTAAAGGTTCACCTTAGCTATGATATTTTTACATCATATCTGACTGAAATCCATAATCAGAACAATTACACTTGGTTGGAATGTTTTCCTGGCTGGAAAAGGTAATTAATGTGATTAATTTTATTTTATGGAGTGAAAACTCATCTTTCCTTTTTGATGTTCACTTTTGTAGTGTACTATATGTTCACCATATATATTTCTTAGGATCACTTGCAATGTCAATAAGATGTTGTTAGTGAGTGCTTTTGAAAATGCCATGATCTTTCATTCCAGGCCAGATCTTGAATTTTGAGGTACAGACTCAGGTGCTGCAGCAATGTGGATTTCCTCCTTGTCAACATCTCAGATCATCTCTAAATTCATACTGCATACCTTGGAAGCTTTACACTGAGTGTTAATTTCTGAGCTGTTTCTGTGGAGACAGAGGATGTACTGAAATCATCTAGCTCTTTTGACCCTCTTTGAAGCCTATAGGTCTTTCTATTTCCAGGGAGGAATTGCTTGAACTTTTGTTGAAAAGGGTCAGTATTTGTACAGCATAGCAGATCAGTGTTCAAGGAAAACAACAATATATTATCCACAATGCATTCTATCTTGTTGCTCAGATCGAATCAGATACAATGAGTCTAAATGTTTTACTGCCTATAAATTCAAACATGCATCATTCAGGTATGATTATATTACATGTTGCAAATGCATGCAAAGGAGAGGTTCCCCTATTTACCAAAAATGAAAGTGTGAAACTAAAGGAAGTGTTCAGTGTTAATACCATGTTGATGTTATATTTAACAACAATACAGAAACATTTTTGTAATTTAAAATTTTGTAATTTACAGGTGTTATTTAGTAGATGACGTAGGGGATGAGGTTTTTTTTTCAAGCCTTTGCAAAGATACACTTTGATCTGTCAAGATAATACAATGACTTAGGATGCACTGTGGGGTCGTTTTGTATAGACCTACATAGATTGTTTTCTGATACTCCAGCTATCTTGGCTTCTAGGTAATGCAAACGTTGTTTTTGCTTGTGGTAAAAAATGCCCAACCATTAAAGAGTAACTGGCCAGACAAATGAAAGGGACACTGCGGAGTTGGCAAAGAAATTTGTTAAAAGCCTTTGTTTTAAATGGCATTTCAGGGAAAATAATTTAATAAAAACTGACCAAACCAAGCTTGGTCATCATCATGCTTATCGTCAGCTGTGACAGATTGTATTGCCTATATGAAACAGTCAATTTAAGATGTCCTGTAAAATGTAGATGCATGAGGCAGATGAAATAAACTCTCCTTAAAGCTCCAGTATGTAAGATTTACACACTGACACACAATCTAGTGGTGTGTTAAATGAATTACAAATGACCTCGCTGTCAAGCAAGTAATAACTACTACAGAAGCCGCAGAGTATCATAAATGTGACAATGTCAAGATGTCTTCCATGTATTTGATACTAACCTACTGCTAATACTTTAAAAGGGTGTAGTACCTTCGCTGGGTTGGGGAGGATGTACTGCCCCTTGTGGAGGAGCTTAAGTATCTTGGGGTCTTGTTCACAAATGAGGGGAAGATGGAGTGGGAGATCGACAGGCGGCTTGGTGCGGCGTCTGCTGTGAAGCGGGAACTGTACCAGTCCGTTGTGGTGAAGAGAAAGCAGAGCCAAAAGGCAAAGCTCTCGATTTACTGGTCGATCTATGTTCCTACCTTCATCTATGGTCATGAGCTTTTCGGCCAAAATGAGTTTTCTCCATAGTGTGTCTAGGCTCTCCCTTAGAGATAGGGTGAGGAGCTCAGTCATCCGGGGAGGACTCAGAGTAGAGCCGCTGCTCCTCCACGTCGAGAGGAGCCAGTTGAGGTGGCTCGGGCATCTGGTTAGGATGCCTCCTGGACGCCTCCCTGGTGAGGTGTTCCGGGCACGTCCCACCAGGAGGAGGCCCAGAGGAAGACCCAGGACACGCTGGAGGGACTATTTTTCTCGGCTGGCCTGGGAACGCCTTGGGATTCCCCCAGAGGAGCTGGTCTAAGTGGCTGGGGAGAGGGAAGTGTGGGCCTCCCTACCAAAGCTGCTACCCCTGGAACGCAACTCTGGATAAGCGGAAGAGAATGGATGGATGGATAGTATTGAAATGTGTATATTATGAAGATTTTCTTTACAGAATGACAATAAAGAACAAGTTGTGGTCAGCAGCAAATATTTCCTGATGTTCTTCAGACTCTGTGTTTCTGTATGTTTATCTTGGGTGTCTAACATGTATTTATGTCATTTTGATTGATTACTTACGTGGATTACTTATAAAATTTTCTCATTTTTATCTCATTTTATGTTTACTTAATCCATTTTATCTAGAGTCTGAAATATAGAATCTGATAGAATAAATAAAAAAAAAAATTCTAAACCACTATTGTTGGTCTTAAATAGATGGTCATTGGAGGACTTTTTAAGCTCTGACTCTGTCTCTTGATAAAAATGGATTAGCAACATTCTTGACAGAATTGTGAGTAAAGAATAAAAGGTATGGAACTGATTTCAAATTCTTAACACATTGTGGACTGTCGCACAAGCATCCAAATCAACCAAATCCATATTGCTGAACCTATATGTTCTTATGCTGCTAGGAGATAAACGTCAATGCACAGAGCTCTAAATTCAACTTCAGTAAACTGACATCAATGACAAAAATGTAACTGAGTTCAAAAACACTTTGAGTCACTCTTAAATTGTTTTTTAAATATGCCCCAATAAAAACTCTTAATCTACAGTATTTCATCTTGCAGCTAATTAACTGTTTGAAAACCTTTAACCCTCATTACCTTCTGCTCCACAAATGTGATGTAGTGGAGAAGGTGAAACTGATAGTTTGGAAATGAGCAGAGCGCGCTGGACTGATACTTAATCATTACCACCACTGCACCATGGCAGATAGCAGCTTCAGGCTTCAAGGTGTTCTCCCCTGATGTTCGCTGGAACAGATCGACAAGCTTGTTCTCCTCCAAAAGGAGGGCTGTGTCCATGAAGCGATTAAAAACACACTGCCCACTTTATAACTGTCCGCTAAGTCCTTAAGGCCCAGCAGGAAAATGTTCGCTCTGTTTGTCAGCATTAGTTTGATTTATTGACACTGCAGTGTAAACACCATGCGTTGACATTCCACTTGTCTTTTTCACATTTGTGTCCAATTTCTTTACTTACTGTTTCCGTTTCTGTGAAGTAAATTATTGATGTACAGCAGAGTTTAAATGCAGCTGTTTTTTTTTCCAACACCAGTTCCTGTAATCACCTTATGCAATGACAGGGTTAAATTGATTTAACCTGGCAACTTGAGGAAGCTGAGGTAGCCTGTAAATGGAATCATCCTCTCAAAGATTGCCCCTTAACTTGGTGAAGGGATTTGAGTACCCCTTTGATCCTGGGGGCCATGTTATCCTGGTCTTTCCCCAGTGGTGAAGTGTCCCATGGCAAATTTGCCTCAGAGATGAGACTAGGAAAAGTTATTTCTGGGCTGCTCTCTCCTCATTAGAGGTGCTTCAGGTGAAGAAGTTCATGTATTTTGATGGTGATGGAGTAGAGCTGCTGTTCTTCTAGATCAAATGAGATTGTACAGATTGTAATAATCTGACCGGGATTAATTAATATTGACACTTTCAAAACATTTGAAAGGGTAAACCTCCCTTCTTCACCTCCTATCTGTTCCATACTTTTCAAGTTTAGGACAGGTTCTGGATGATATTCCTGCCTTACAGAGCTAATACTGACATAAATATCAACTTGTCATGGTATGTTATTTTATGTAGTAATTCGAGTTAAATTGGGTGTATATATATATATATATATATATATATATATATATATATATATATATATATATATATATATATATATATATATATATACACACACAAGTTCTTGCCCATTTTATGAAAGTTGGAATCCCCCTTCTACCCCGACCTGGGTCAGTTGACCTGATTGTCCCACTCCTGTCGGCCCCTGTGCTCTTGGGAACATCTCATTGGAGGATTTTCAAGGAGGAGACCCTGGGGCAGGGAAATGTTGGAGAGACTAAATGTCTTTTCTTGTCTGAGAATACCTGGGGATGATGCAGAATGAGCTGGGAGTGTGACAGGAGAGTGGGATGTGATACTTGTTTCAATATCTTTTCAAGCGAAAAGAACTATAAAGTAATATTAAACAAAAGCTTTTATGGCTAAAAACACTGCATTCAGAATTCAGGGTAAAATTCTCCAAGGCTGCTTTTGGTCATTTGAGTTTAGGGTAATTACTCTTATCAGGATATTTTTGAATTTGGCATTATTGAATTACCTCCTCTTAGAGAGTCTGCTCAAATATAATAGAGACTCAGGCCAGTGTGTAGAAACATATACCTATGGACTGCTCTATAGAGGACTTTTCACTGAGATGTGACGGTTTGATGTGAATAATAGGTCAATAGCAGCAATGGACTCTCTGATGGACACTTGGAAACTGTTACTCAGGTCAATGAATGGAACATAAACTTAGAATTCTGAGAAATGGATCAATTAATAGTTCAATATTCAGCTGAGGGCTTAATATGTCTGATATACAACTTTTGTCATTCCGATATCTATTTTTCATCTTATTTTTATTTTTTGCAACCATATGAATAAAACTTCATAGACAGCTTAAGATATTTGTTATATGTTTATGTGCTACATACTAGGAATACCCCGGGAGGTTCGGGAATCCTCCCGTATCTCCATGGCCACCCTGCGCCTTGTGGTGAGTGACTTTAGCCACTGCTCAAAGTTGGTACTACTGGAAAAGCGGCATCGATTCCATTAGATCATTGGACCCTTTGCTCGGTCCATTTGAGAGACCCAGAGGTGAACCTCCCCAGGGCCTTTCCTCGTCTTATTTAGCCTCCAGCCTGTCACCCCCTGTGCAGTGTGCAGGGCCGCAGCCTCTTCTCACAGCAAGCAGGGCACCTGGATCTGCAAGGGGCGTCAATTCCTCACACAGTGATATGATAGATAATGGGAAACCGCTTTTGGGGCGCAGATTATTTTTAATTTATTTTTTTGTGTCATTTTTTATATTATTGAAAAAAGTGCCACCCCAGGCGTCTGCCCGGTTTGCCCGTGCCAGAAAACACTACTGCATCCGGGTGCTCCTTAATAACAAGCTGCCTCTGATCTATAGTAATGATAACCCCTAAACCTTTCTCTGTTCTAGTTTACATAGACTTGTGTGAGCCACACTTCTGGTTTACAATATTAGCCCATCCTTAATTAGTGCTGTCTCATCCTTTCATGGCATACCCCACAACCAACCAAACACACCAGGGGAATGCACAACATAGCTTTATTCTGCGCTGACTTTGAGTGCACTCAGACATTTGGAATTTAGTCATTTAAACACAGGTTCAGATTGTTTATGGGATTACATTTCTTAGTGGGATTGTGATATAGATAGAATAAAAAAATACCTTGTAGTTTCTCAGTTTGAATGAGTTTTTTTTGCCATTTTATCTCACATCCCAGGTGTTTAACGTTATCAGTTTTAGTCTTGATGCTACTCAGGTTCAATGGATGATAAAGACTAGTTTCTGCAGATAATTTCAGATATCATTTATGTTTACCAGAGGTTTTAGTATAACAAAGGAATCATCAGAAAAAAAAAAGAAATATAAAAACAAATTCTTGTGCAGTTGAGTCTTTTGTGAATATCTCTGTGCATAGAAAGTGAACATTTTCCAGGCACAGGTAAAATTACCTATTACAATTATCCATCACCTTGAAGCAAAGCAATTAGTTTTCCAGGGAACTGCTTTGACTGAGGACTCTGTTTTTGTTTGCACAGCTTATTTAATCATCATTTTAAATAAAGCCAAACCAAATGAACACCTGCCACTGGTCTGCATGGGAGAAAAGAAAGCATTTCTAAGAGTGACAGCTGCCAGAGACATACCACAACAGTTTCCTTACACACCTGTCAGTTCAGTAAAAAAAAAAAAAAACACAACACCAAACCCCTGGGAATAGTTACTTTACCTTATTGTCATTGTTAGAATGACACAATCCAGTTCAAAACAAATGTTACGACTGTATTTCCTCTAGTGAAAGATAATCAACTGCATTGACTGTAATCGGATCAGATCTACCTCCAGAGCATCAAGGATTAGATCCCCCACTCTGACCATCTCTGTCGTTGTGTCCTTAGGAAAGACTGCTGCCTGCTGCCTGTGGTCAGAGGCCCCGGTGGCGACGATGTATTGCAGCCTCGGCTCTGTCAGTCTGCCCCAGGGCAGCCGTGGCTACTAACAGAGCTCGCCACCGTCAGGGTGTGAATGACTGACTGTAGTGTAAAGCGCTTTTGGGTCATTGGACTTGATAAAGCGCTATAAAAGTACAAGCCATCTACCATTTGCAATATATATATATATATATATATATATATATATATATATATATATATATATATATATTTGTGTGTGTGTATGTGTGTGTGCATCTTTGTACTGCCAGTTTATGGCAACGATGCAGTGATGAAATTTTAAATAATTCACTGAAGTCATTTACAGATAATTTACAAACCATTACAAACTTTCTTGTCTTTGCTCATACTTTACTTTCCGCTTTCCCCATACATTATTGAATAACATATAAAATTTGAATTTTAAATATTAACTCAAACATCCACCATTTGAAGCAGCTCTCTGAAATGAAGTAAAATTGCTTCAATTAGTCTCCGCAGTCAAAATATCCATGAAGCCATGTTGAGGTTGATGATGTGCATGTTGGTCCCGGGGGATAACATTGACAGATAAGATGGATGAATATTACTTCCAGTAATAAAACAGATGTGCACTTTAATTGGTTCTGTGATATTTTTCAGGCAATAAGTCTGCTCATTTGAAAAAGATTAAAAAAAATGAAACTAATATTCTTTTTCAGAATTCATCCTCCATTGGAGATTAACTGATTTACAATCAAGTTTCAAGGATTGTTTCCATCCACTTTACAGTTACAGTCCTGATGTACAGAATGTGCAATGTATGCTGCAGATAATTTTATAGACAGTTTAAAACATCACACAGAATGCAGTTTTAATTCTATATAATATTTCAGCAGCTAGTGTGGAAGTTTCTAATAAGCAGTTCCATCAAATAATTTCAGCAATATACAAATCTTTTGTTTTTAATTTGATTTTGCATAGAAATAGACAATTGTAAGCTACATTATGGAAGTGATTTTAAAAGAAAATACACAAACTCTTTGTGCTCTGCTAAAATGTACAAAATACCTGTGACTATTTGTCTTAGCTTCCCTTCTGAGATGAGGGATTTTCTATACTTTTTACCTTAGAATCATATTTTATGAAATCTGTGGCATTCCCTGCTGATTGTGTTGTTTCTTTGCAATAAATTCTGTCATGTTTGAGGTTCAGATATAAAGCAAATGAACTGAATCTAGATAAGATTTTTCTAGTCATACTGACCACTCAAAGTGCTTTACACTACAGCCCCATTAAAACATACACATTCATCCACCAATACACAGATGAGCAGGTAACTAGGGGTTAAGTGCCTTGCCCAGGGGCACATGGACATGACAGGGGAAAGCTAGAATTGAATCCACAAACCTTCCAATTGGAAGGCAACTACTTTACTCACTAAGCCACAGTCACCCCGCACAGCAAGCAGATAACAACTACAGACATGGTAGGTATATTTGAACAGTTCATCATGATGGATTATTTAATGGTGTTTCTTTTTTGCCTAGTCTGGATTGCAGGAGTTCACTGAGGAGGAAAGATAAAGAACTTATGATAAATTCTGGATAGCTGGAAATTTATGAAGAAAATTATATCTTACTGGTAGTGGATGGAGTCAGGTTCCAGGAGGAGGTGTGTATGTATGGTCACCCCTTTTAAGACATTGGATTGGTAATTAAAAATGTGAATATGAAGGATTGTGTATAATAGATTTTAGTCCAACTATATTTTACAAATCCATTCGTGCCTTATTTCTTTCTACTCAGGCCCTCCTCTTCTTCTCATAAACCTATAAGCAATTTGCTTCTTGTGACTCTCAGCTATTAGTATACGGTGAGAGCAACGGAGCTACAATAAACGTCTAACACCAAAGCTAACCGGATACATAAGCTCTAGAAGTGTGTATGGGCAGCCAGCACACACATTGGTTTTTACGTGAGCGCGTCAGAATGATTGGCATGTGGGACAACCAATGGATAAAGTGATTCCCCCACAATTCTGTGGACAGAGGGGGTGTAAGCAGGACGACATATGAAGACACCTAATTGTGTCTTTCCATTTGGACCGAATAACAGGACTGGTCAGAGTTCTTACAGGCCTGCAGCTTTCTAAAAGATACATTTTTTTTACTCTCCATTTGCTGAATACAGAATGTATTGAATACTATGAGGATGGAAGGACCATTTCATCCAGTATAACAAAAAGTGTTTCTGAACAGGATTACCAGTATAACTTTAAATACTTTAAAGCTTTGTAGAGTTTATGTAAGATTTAAAAGTAGAGTGGTTAGTTACTTGTAGTCTTTTGTCACAAAATCACCTCAAGCAGCCACACAGCCAAGGTGGGATTTATGCAAAATGCTGCCTAATTTTACTAATTTGAACACTAAATATTTACATCCATTGTATGGGCTCAATTGAAATTAAAACTCTACTTAATTAAAAACCTGTTCGACAGCAAAAAACATAATTAAGAACAATGTTTTACACAGTATGTGCTCACCCATAGTGATATAATGACATATCCACAGTAGGGGAAAGAAATCTGAGAGCAGCACTGAACAACGTGAATAAAGCAGATATTGTCCCTGAAGAGAGGTGAAGGGAAGGATACCTTTATTTTCAAATTTGGCAACATGTTTGATCACATATTATGAATTAGAATCACAAAACTTAAGACTGTGTGTGTGCATGTGTGTGTGTGTGTGTTTGTGTGCATGCGCGCATGTGAGGAAAAGTCCTCCAGTGTGACATTTCTTTGAGAAAGGCTCAGTGACTGACCAGTTAATTAAAGTAGTGCTAAAACGAAAAAAACTATTACCTGAGCAATCTCAATTTAATTCAAACATCAAGCTCTGAAAATTGGCAAGTGAACATTTATACTGCAAATATCATCATGCGACTTTTACACAGTTTCTAACAGAAAATGTTATGCACTGATCATTTATATCATATTAAGTTTGGACTTTTAATGATTTTGTTGACACATTTGTTTAGGGTAGACTAATAAGGTGCTCAAGTTTGAAATTATTGTAGATTTTCATTGGTCCACACAGTGCTAAAACGACTGTTTATCCACTTATTCACACAAATATTTGAATAAAGTCCTAAGCAAGGTACAGAGAAACCACAAACTTTTCTGAGCACTCAACAAACTTCTGAGGGAATTAAAGGCTGGAAAGTTCAATTTGGAAGAATTCCAGAATCAAGAGTCTTTATTGTCATTATGTAACCATAATGAAATTTCGGGTGAAACACCAGCTCAGAATTCACACAAAACACATAGACACATGTCAAGACATTGTGTATAAGTTGGATGCGCTGACAGTCATGCAAGCTAAATTTTGCAAATAGTCTTTAGCAACAAAGTAATTGATCAAGTTAAATAACTGTGCAGTTAGCATAGGTGTCCAACCAAACATTCCCGAGTGACTAAAGTGCGCAAATAGACATTAGCATGTGGAAGATGTAATAAATAATTCTCAGTCGGATCAAGAACCTGTGGAACCAGTAGCATGTTTGTAAGCCTGTAAACAGGCTAGGCTGATGGTTTATTGGATTCTCAGCAGGAAGCGATAGCCCTCACAACTTTGAAAAATAAGATGTTTTTAAGTCCATTAGTTTTTGATTTAATGTTACTGAATTGTATACCTGATCTGTGGCAATATGACTGGGCCATTCATGTAGTCCCTTCTGTTGCAATCCTTAATAAATGATTAAACAACAGACGTGGTTTTTGTTTTTCAGGGCAAAACTTGTTAATCATGCCCTTAAATATCCTTTTTAATCCTCCAAAAGCCCCTCTGTTTCCTCGTGTTTCTGTGTCGCCATTTTGTTTACGCTTGCCAAGCTAGCTAAGTATGTGTGGTGATTTTATTCATGAATTCACCAGAATTTTATCTTGTCTGGCGCCCAACATTTCCTGTTTGGCCCGTAAAATTCAGGAGCTTCACTGTGTCCACTGTGGCATCCGGTCAAACTTCCTTCTTGCGGAATTTTTTGCAGCGCTGCACGGACTAAGTAATCGGATCCACTTGAAACTGATGTGAGTTAACACATTGATTTTTAATTATGTGGGTTCCTTGCAGCTCCGCAACCGTATCTGCACCACACTAAATGTGAGCCCAGGGTTAAGCACCTAATACTTAAAATTTTTTTACTTGGGTTAAGAATGTGTTCTGATGAGGCTTTTTCGGTCAGAAAAAATTACCTTGTATTAAACATGCATTTCATTAAACCCACATATCTGTATTAATAAAGTCTTTGGTATCGTCTTTTCATTAGATGTAAGCAGAATATAATCATAACGCAGCTAAGGGCTTGAAATCTACTTCTGTGTGGAAATAATTTATATAATGTGGGTAACAGTGAATTTACTGGAATAAATAAACATTACAAAATAATATTTGTTGAATATGACGGTATATCTCTCTCTCTCTCTCTCTCTCTCTCTCTCTCTCTCTCTCTCTCTCTCTCTCTCTCTCTCTCTCTCTCTCTCTCTCTCTCTCTCTCTGGGATACAAACAAATAATCAAAAAATTATTAATTGTCAATTGATGGTTTGGTAGATTAAAGTTTGTTCCGTCTGATTTATCACTAAAGTCCATTTATAGACCTCTTTGTCTGAATACCTCTAGGTATAGCTCCTAGCTCCTGTTCCTTGACCTTTCATGGGGTCATCAGCAATGCTACCCCTCATTTTTCATGTGTCTGAGCATTCACTGGACCCCTTCACACGTACACACTGAGGCTACACCAGTATTACACCTGTCAAAAACCTGAGATTATTACAAGTTATATGCCTTACTAAAATAATCAAATTACAGCATTAAATTATTTTAGACTACTTAGTTTATACAACTGATTTAACCAGATTACACGAAAAAGATACAAATCTTGGATATTTTCTTGGATGAGTGAGCTCTGTAGTATATTTTATTTCAGAGTAGGGGTCTCGCTAAGGAAGAACTGAACATGTACCTGTTCACCTTGTATTGCAAGTATGAATATGTCAGTCTGATCCAGGGGAGCTGTGGCTATGGTAAATGGCTTGTACTTGTATAGCGCTTTAACTAGTCTTAACGACCTCCAAGGCACTTTACACTACAGTTCAGTCATTCACCCATTCACACACACACACACACACACACACACACACACACACACACACACACACACACACACACACACACACACACACACACACACATTTACACCCTGACGGTGGTGAGCTATGTTAGTAGCTACAGTTGCCCTGGGGCAGACTGACAGAGGTGAGGCTGCCATGCACCACTGCCAGCAGGCAATGCAGGTGAAGTGTCTTGCCCAAGGACACAACGACAGAGACAGTCAGTGTGGGGGATCAAACCTGCCAATTTCAAGACAAACTCCCAAACCTCTGTGCCACGTCGCCTAATGTGAGCACAGAGTGGTGATCTACATGGTGGCTACCATGTAGCTCACCACCGTCAGGGTGTAAATGTGTGTTTGAATGGGTGAATGAATGATTGTAGTGTAAAGTGCTTTGGGATCGTCAGACTTGATAAAGCGCTAAACAAGTACAAGCCATTTAGCAAGCCATTTATATATTTTGCTCTAGTCCTCAGGCATGCTCTCATAAAATAAGATATGAATAAACAGAGTTGCTTTTCAAAAACAGAGGTAGGACAAGAAGGCTGGTCATAACCCAGCAGAATCCGTGCAATGCAAAGGACTCCAACTGCAGCTGATAACGCCAGCACTTCAGAAACAAACAGCTGGTGTAGCTCTCAAAAACCATCCAAAATGATTGAAAAGCAGCACTTACGATCTCAGACAAGAACATCCCAAAGACACAGCCATGCAAACAGCAGACATGCAGCAGGAGTAACAAAGACACACGCCACAACCTGCCCAACTATAAAGGCATCTGCCCCACCCATCAATCAGTGGTGTGCTCCGATCAGCACCTGGCGCCCACAGAGTGAACCGTTGAACACCATATCACCAGAACTCCAAAATGGTACAAAATGACTTTCTTTATTATTTTGTTCAGGTTGGATATTATTTTCTGCGCTGCATAGATTTGCTGTGCACGCTGAATCCAGATGCAGTGCGTGATTGCGCATGCGCTCATCTTACAGGGAACAATAGTCAACAGTAAGAACCCTATCATGAGAAAGGAGCTTCAGACTGCCTTGCCAATTTTGGATAGCCTTTAACTCATATGTCATTACATGAAGGAAACACACAAGGGTGATTCCAGACAAATCTGGGCCTACAGCTTTCGGGAAATAAACTACAAAGTGGAAATTGAAGCACATATACGTCATGTCACGCAGAGGATTATGGGGTTCCTTATAGCGCCGGTAAGGGACATGGCAAGGTTCCTATGCTAATGTAGCTGTTAGAGGAAGCATACACGTTCCTTATCCTACCTCCTTTCTTAGTCACTGCACTATTTGAACAACACTTACCATGGCGACCGCTGATGCACTTCCACTTTTGCTAAAGAATCCTTACCCAATAGAGGGTAGGGTGTAGCCCTTCTTTCTGTGTTGTAGTATGGCCGCCATCCAGAAGAGATTGCTGCTGCATTTTCTAATGTGGAACAAGACCACAGAAGCTGTAAGTGAAAAAACAATCTTGGCAGGAGGAACTCCAGAAGCAATTCAAGCAGATTACAGTGTGGGATTATTTTACAGTCTTTAATAAAGACAAGGATGCAAAATGCACTTCATGTGATTCTGTTTTAAATATAAACGCTCAATCATCTCCTTAAGTTACGACCTAAATTGCTCCCATCCAGCCATGCTGCATTGCTGGATGCATTAGCGGAGGGCATTACGCAAAGAATTGTAACATGATAGAAAAAGATAAGATGGCAAAAGCACAATTGATGATGTGGGCTTTCTTGAGGATTTTAAGTGTTTCACATGTTTTATTATATTCAGCTTGTTTCCAGTCAGTACCCTAATAGGTTCCTGTTTTGTAATATTTTATATATATGTAAGTTTAATAATGTCTGAGAAGCCCACAATTTGTTGCTTATTCAGTCAGTATTTAATACAGGTGGCACAATAAATTGTGCCACCTGTATTAAATACGGCGCATATTTATAAACATAAATATGCGCCTTTTTCTAAATTCAGCATATTGTAAAAAAACTCCTCTTAATTAATCGTTATTCGATAACATCAATCAACATTAACTTTTTATTCAATAACTTGCATCCCTAATATATATATATATATGGTTAATGTACAATTTTTTTTATTCATAGTCATGTGTCTATTCACCAATATCATCACTCATAATGTGTAGCTTTTTAACTTTCACAATTCAAGATCATTGACAAGCTGATCAGATTTGATCAGCCTACTTGTGTAATAATTAATGCCATTGTGATTCCACTTAGTACTGGGTAATACTTCGTCATGGGTATGTTTTAATGACTTTGAGCATCAAGAAATTTCCGCATTATTGCTTGAAAAGAGATGGCTATCTTCAGCGTTATCCTGAATTTTCTGTGAAACTCAATCAACATGGTATCATGTTTAAGAATTAGTAGCCCCAACGCTGTCAGCTTTGAAAGGCGCTGTATTCCAAGGCAAGTTCTTTTCAATCAATATCCGCCTCTTCTCTGAAGGTTAGTTTTTCTCCAAGTAGCGACATTGGTCTTTGAGTGGCACTTCATCAAGTTGGTGTAAGGAGCACTCTGAATTTATCTTTTACTTCACATATTGTCCTCCAGTAGATGTAATATTACATTTCCACACTATATTGCAAACGGTGTTACCACTTTTTCTGCTGCAGCAGTAACTATTCTAACATCTGCCTCACAGGAGCACTTTTTTCTTTGCAGTGTTTTTCCTGTTAGCTTCCCTTTTATGCCTGTGTCCATGTCTTCTTTGGAGTTGAAGTTTAAAACCATGGGTTTGATCTGATGTATAAGTTCTACTGTTGTTATCCAGCTGGCCGTCTCAAAAGTATTCTTTTAAAATAGTTATTTGCAAGGTTATCTTTTATAAGCCAGTGTCTTACATTGGTATTCAGAGGTCAGTGCAGTTTGGAAACTATTATAAGGCTGCCAAGTTAAACTAACTGATGCAGAGACCAGAGATGGCAGAAGACAGAATTTGCACAATCTAAAGACCGGGTTTGAGTAAAGCTGACTGTTTACCATGGGTCACCTGTTTAATCCCGCCACCTTAATAGTGAGGTCCATATCAGTTTCTTTTTCAAAAGATAATTAACTTTTTATAACATTTTATAACTATGGGGTCACTTACTTGAGTGAAGTTGCTCAAATATATTGAAGAAAAAAAATCAAAACGTCATCCTGCCACTGCCCACCATTGACCAAATCAAACAACACTGATGGCAATCAATGGTGCTACGTTTTTATATGTATATAAAATGTTTATGCGGCTTCTGTTTGAACCTAACCCTAATGCTACTTTTGTTTAAAACATAATAATAGAAGTTTACATATGTAAATAAAGAAATAAAAGCAACCAGCTTTTCATTATATGCAGAGTTGCCCACTTAATTAACAGTTTAGCAGACACCTCCAGAAAAGGTTGTGACAGAATATACAACACTACTAATGGGTCAGATTAGGCCTTGTGTACATGACAATGATCCATTAAAAATTGGATTGTTTTAGCATTTATGTTAACAAATCTACATGACAATGCATTAATTACAATCTCAATGTATCACACTAGTAGAAATGCTAAAACGGTGTAATTTCCCTGCCACACCAATAGTGGGCGGTATTTTCTTTGTAACTAAACAACATACTCAAACACCTCCTGCCTATAAAATGCACCACCACTAAAATAACTTTCGGAATGACAGGTACTCAGATGGACAGATGATAAGGTTCAACTGTTGCTTCCACTGTGGTTTTTTAACTGATGGGAGCACAAATGCTAATCTCTAATAATTGTGCAATGCCAGGTTTTCTACAAACAAGCAGATTCTGCTTTTCTATGAGAATAGGATGTTTTTGAGCTCCTCCACTCTGACAAAGGCACAATTTGAAAATGGGTTCCAAAGAAACTGTGCACCATTTGGTATACACGGATAGTGCAGAAGCAAAACACTTTTCTGTTTTAACTCAAACATTTTCTGTGCACAGGGCCTTAAGGCCAAAACACACCGGGTGTGTCAGACTGTTCATGCTCCGATCCGATTACTTCTAAACACACATGTTCTGACTTTAGATTCCCTCCAGACATGCGAAATTGAGTATTCATGCAAGAAAATATGCTGGAAATCCAGACAGCAAAAACACAAGCCAGTGTGGCAGTAATCACAAATCTGCAGTTGCTGCCTGAAAAAGCTCAAAGAAGATTGCTGTTTCACTTTTCACTTGACAAACTATTTGTTGTCCAACCTCACTGGAAGTTGTATACTGTTAGCATCCGTTGCGAGTAGAAGCATTTACTTTGAACTTTCCCCCAAAGTGAATGGGTTTTACTTTGCCACGGTGTCTAACTTCCTGTATTACTTATAACTTTTCCATCAAATTGATGTGTGGGTCTGACAAAAAAAGATCCCTGGTCTATCTTGGTCAAGCAGCCAGAGAAGTAGTTACGGGGAAACAAAAGCGGTCTGTGTGGCCCTATTCAGTTCAACATATTCTGATTTCTGCTGACATCATACAACCTGTTGTTCCCTAAAACCAGACTGATGACCAGATAAAATGTTTGTTAAAATCAAGAAATTTAGGTTGGTCAATAACTAACCTTTCAACAACCTTAAAAGACAAAATTTAGCAAGGGGTTGATATTATTAAGAACAGTTGGATCACCACCTTTCAAAAGTGGAAGAAAAAAAGCTGTCTTTCACACATCTGGAACGACATTAGTTTGTAGTGAAAGGTTAAAAATGTGTGACATGTCAACTGCCAGTAAGAAGTATGGAGAAAGGTTACCCAGGCCTACTGATTCTTTTAGGATGAAATCCCTTCAAAACCTTACAAACTTTAGTTGCAGGTCCGTCCGTTTTCTTCCGCTTATCCGGGGTCGGGTCGCGGGGGTAGCAGCTTCAGTAGGGAGGCCCAGACGTCCCTCTCCCCGGCCACTTGGGCCACCTCCTCAGGAGGAATCCCAAGGCGTTCCCAGACCAGCTGGGAGACATAGTCCCTCCAGCGTGTCCTGGGTCTTCCCCTGGGCCTCCTCCCGGTGGGACGTGCCCGGAACACCTCACCAGGGAGGCGTCCAGGAGGCATCCTGACCAGATGCCCGAGCCACCTCAACTGGCTCCTCTGGACGTGGAGGAGCAGCGGCTCTACTCTGAGTCCTCCCCAGATGACTGAGCTCCTCACCCTATCTCTAAGGGAGAGCCCAGACACACTACGGAGAAAACTCATTCCAGCCGCTTGTATCCAGGATCTCGTTCTTTCGGTCACGACCCAAAGTTCGTGACCATACATGAAGGTAGGAACGTAGATCGACCGGTAAATCGAGAGCTTCGCCTTTTGGCTCAGCTCTCTCTTCACCACAACGGATCGGTACAGCAAGATAGTTGCAGGTATGTTAGAGAATGAGATTGTGTGGCTGCTGAAGACATGATTAATTTATGTAAAAGGAAGCTGATCCTGAGAGGCCTTATCAAAACAAATCTAAAGGCAATAAAGTGTCTATTGAGACAGTTGAGCTGTTTCGATTTGTCACAAACTGTTCTTGAGTTGACAGTTAAATGATGAGTTAGTTCAGGTGAATTAAAAACTCCTGAAATGGAATTTAAAGCTTGCTAAAATATATTTAAGTAGTTAAGGCTATTTTAGGTTTTATACAAATAATAGTCTCGTTAAACTTTTGTTTTGAACTGGTTTTGCGATTGTCGCAAAATGCAACTAATCAGCCTGAGAGCTGATATTTCGTGTAAGTGCCCTAAACTGGTTTCTTTTATGTAAGAGGGTTGCTAAGTCAGTGGTAAACCAGGGTAACCAGACCATTTACTCTTCTTCGACAAAAAGGAGCATGCTTATTAATAAAAAGTAAGTCCAGGCAAACCTATTTTCCTTATGTTTGTTGCTTTGCCATTTAAACTGTCATTGCAGAGTCAGAACTACAAAGTCGTAGTGAAAAGCTGTACTAAAAGTTTAAGTTGTCCTGGATAAAAAGGCAGAGGGACTTATTCACTGCATGTTTTTGATGATTATGCAGCCAAAAAAGAAATAAAAGATTCATCTGTATCAGAATCAAAACTTTATTTCGCCAAGGTTTGAGGGTACAACCAAGGAATTTGACTTCAGATTCCAACTCTTGCATCGTTTAAAAAAACATACAGGTAAGCAACAGTAAGGTTCCATGCAAATCCAGGCGGTTTGTTTTTTTTTCGTTTGAAACCGAAAAATGTATTACACCAGGGTCCGTGTATCTTTTGGTCATTTGATTTTCATTTTAAAATACAAAAATCAAAATCAAAATACAAAGCGTTTCTCTTTTTCATTCTCAAAAAAGGATAAGTAAAATTTCAAAATGATTTGAATTTCCTAAAAGCAATTTGTTTTATAAAATAATCTGGAAATAAGGAAAAAAGTTACCTAAAAGTAAAGGTCTGAATAACCTGTGACCAGGATGAGTAGGATTGGCAGCTATTTTAACAGCCTCTTTTACTGGACCTGCACAGGTTATAATGGTTAGAAGGCGAGTCTTGCTTATCGTTTCTGCAGCTCTAATTGTTTGTTGCAGTTTGGACAAGTTTTGTGGATGAAGTGAACCACACATAAATTAATAGGCCCATGACGGACTAAATGATGGCAGTATTGAAGATGATCAGTAGCTCCTGAGGAACATTGTACTTCTTGAGTTGCTACAGGAGCTGTAGCAACTCTCTATTTGTCATTTTGGAAAAACAGCTAGTTTTGGAAAAAATACCCTTTATGCCATCGCTTGTGTTATTTCCCATTTGAAGCACCAAATACTAAACCAATAGTTTGCATAGAGGTCATTGTAACTCCAACTCATACCCAGTGCTGTGTCATCTAAATGGGAGGATGTTATTCGACGTGTTACGTCCACCAGGCTCGTTTGGTGGGATAACATTACAAGGAGACCACACAAGGATTTTCTGGTTAACTTTAAAACTGAATTTTATTAAATTATACTAAAGAAATAAAATCCCAAAGAGAGAATACCTAAAATAAGAAACCATGACTAACCAGAAATAAGCAAATGCAAAACAAACCTAACATAAACCCAACAATAAGACAAGCTACAAACCAAACCAAACCAAACCAAACCAAATGGGGATCTGAGGAGGAAGAGCAGGAAGAGAGCCTCTCCTCTGCTGCAAGCATAGCAGCTTTAAACCAGCAGCGCACTAATCAGGGAAATGCATCCCACCTGCAGAAGGCCTGTCTCTCGAAACGACAAGGAAAATACGGCCAGGACTGACTGCAGCCACAACAGACGTCAAAAGCATTCAAAAAGAAAACCATCTTCATTTCAGGTTTACATGCTGTGGGTGCTTTTTTTTTTGTGTTCATGCGTAAAGCTAGACCAATGTGCCAATGCATAAATTTTTCGTTCTTTTAATTCCTTTAAGCACAACTAAAATAAGCACCCTCTAAGGATGACTCAAATTCAGAGATAGACTGTAAAGAGCTATAAGTAAGATATTTAATCTAAAATCAACCTAAATCATTCTCGTTTTTCAACCTGGATCGAAGTAACATTGTAACGTACGATAACTGGACTCAAGATTCAGTCGGAAACAGGACTGTGGCGGCAAGTTATTTATTGAGAGCAGGAAGTGGTTTCTGCGTTTTCGGGACGCGGAGCCTCCTGCGCGGCCGTGAGTTCCTGGACAGAGGCAACAGGTTAGTGATCGGCGTGTAATGAGAGGTTAAGGAGAGGACAGCCAGATCACTAACCTGATGGCGGGGTTTGGTGGAAACAGATTCGAAGGAGGAGGTCCGGCTGCGGAGGGAGTCTGCGGGCTCTGGGCCGTTGAGCGGCCGGGTATCCAGACGGGCGGTCCTCCTTGATCCTTCCAGAGACGAGGTCCACAGACGGTCGGAGCGGCGGTACAGAGGGGCCAAGGCAGCGAATCTAGTCGAAGACAGGTCCAGGGTCCAAAACCAAAGGTCAGTCAAAAATCGGCAGACAGAAACAGACGAGGGTCGGGCTAGCTCGGAGTCAGAGGGAAAAAAACGGATCAGGACTGGTAACAGTTTGACAGGCAGATATTTCACAGGCTGGAGGAATCGGGCTTGACGCAAGACACTCTGGCACTGGTGTCAGATCAGTAAGCAGGTTATATAGTGACAGATGCAGGTGGGATCCATGAAGGATAATTGCAGGAAACCCAGAGTGGACAGGTGTGCTGAGTAGTGACTTGGACTGACACCAGTGCTGGGATCATCACAACATTCCCTATAAACAATCAGTCCTCTCCATCAACAATGTCTTAATCATGATTTTCTCCTTTCAAACCTAGAGGTACGGTCCGGAACTACTTCGGTTCGGAGTGTATTCCGTGTTTACTTTTGGTTCCTGAGCCCATCATATTAAAGTTCCCAGGGATCCCAAAACAGAGCGAAGCATTTGGTATTTTATCTTGGCAAAAGAGCAGCTGCCTGCAAATATGGAAGCCAGTAAGAGAAGCCTACTAGAAATAGAACAGATACAACATTATATACCTATAAGTAAGAAAAAATTCGGCAGAGTTTCACAGCAGCAGGCCCGAGGAGTAAATCTGGTCTCCGTGAAAGGCATTGTGTACGCGTTGCTGTTTTATTGCATATGTTACACTGTGTACACTGTCTAAATGTGTGCATACATCTATACCAAAAAGAGTAAAATGCTTCACTAACAACTTTGCACAGCCTATTTACAATTTCACTAGCCTTACCTTTCAGCAAAAGATTTCCCAATTCAAACAACAAACTATAACACGTATACATTTACAAATAAATGTTGACCCTTTGTTTAAAGCTGTGGTAGGGATTTTTGAGAAGAGTTGTGAATCTAGCTTGAAAATTTGAACAAGCACACATTACAGGTCCCTACCCCTTTCTACAGCTGCGCTACAGCGGCGCATGCTGTGCTGCGGCATGCTAACCTGTCTTTTTTTTCTGAGCAGGTCCCACTCTGGAAATTGGTAGTTTTCCTGTAAAGCAAGTTGTTTCTCCATCATTTCTTTGATAGATTTTGAATACCTGTAACTTTCAAATAATCTCAGTCATTTATATTTAGATTTTTTGCTCCAGTTTTGCTGTGAACATGAACTTGTTTCACGGTGTCATGGTTAGGAATAAAACATGACTTCAAAGTGGTCAGAGGAGGCTTAACCCCATTTTCCTAGCCTTTTTTTTTATCATGTTGAGGGCAAGGAGGATAGATTCTTGTCAACATTTTCCTTCCCCTTATATGAAAACTTGGTGGGGAGCCTGTGTAAAGATCCCTGGAGATCCTATCTAGTACTGTTTGGTGTTTGTCTCCTGGAAGCAGAGCCAAAAAGTGTGACAGAAAGGCAATGTTGTAAATAAATAATATGCTTGTTCTAAAGTTGTACGGTACAATCTGTGCAGCCGAGTGGGACACAAGGACATTTTTGGAAAACATACAAGGTCAACATTGTTGTGCAGCTCCGTGGGATATAGTGGGATTAAACACCTCGTATGATGGTAAGTATGAAGACTGAATGATAAAAGGTTCATCTGTAAAAAAAAAAAATCTATTAAAATGACTTTCAAAACTAATAAAAGAATATCAAATAAAAAAAAAAAACATAAAAAAATTTCTGCTACAAAATTGGTTATTTATCTGTGTTTTTATCTTCAGTTGGCTTTCATAGCAGACACTCTTTAATTAATAACTATAAACACCCAGGATAAAAGAGATCAGCACACACGGAACTGGAGAAAATCCATTTTAACAGATATTTTGTCATTCTTGTTCAACGTTCTCCTTGATATCTGTTATATTTTGTTGCTATAATCACCCGTTTTAGATTTAATAGAGTTGATGTATATTGTGCAATAAATGTACTGCCCAAGTTCTGCTGGACCTGTCCTCGGCCTTTAACACAGTCGACCACCACACCTGATAAACAGTCTGAGGGATGTGGCTGGGATCACTGGACCTGTATCCTGTGGTTGTCATCACATCTGACTGGCAGGAGCTTTTCTGTGCATGCAAACCATATAATGTCTGACTCTATCAAACTACTATGTGGACTATCTCAGGGCTCTGTCCTAGTACCTATTGATTTATGTGGTCCCTTTAGGTAGGATTATGCAGCAGTTTGAGAATGTCTCATATCTGTTTGCGGGTGAAATTCAGCTCTACTGCTCCTTCACAACATCTGAGGCCCACAAATTGAACTCTCTGATCAAATGTCTGTCCCAAATAAAGCAATAGCTAAATGACAATGGTCTACAACTAAACTCAGAGAAAACTGAGACGTTTATTATTTCCCCAGACAAAGCATTAAGCAGCACTTAGGTGATTTAAGCTAGGTGACAAAATACCGTTTGAGAAACCTAGTAGTTGTATTTGATGAGGCAATGTCCCTGGATCATCACACAAAACCACAGTTAAAAAACTTTCTTTCAGCTGCGTAACGTTTCACAACGTTACGCAGCTGACGCATGTATTTGTTTCATGTATTTGTTTCATTGCATGTATTTGTTTCATTGCTTTTGGACTATTGCAACAGCCTGTACAGCTCTAATTGTTCGTTGCAGCTTGCAATGAACAGCAGACTTTTTTTTGTCTGAGCAAAAAAAAGTCCTGGCACGATTGCAGCTTGTTCAAAAGTCTGCGACAAGGATTTTGACGTGCACAAGCAGAAAAGCTCACATAACTACTATCCTTAAAGCTCTACACTGGCTTCCCTTTGTGTGCCGTGTACATTTTAAAATTTTGGTACTGACCTTTAGAGCCCTGCATGTGCAGGCACCCTCTTATATCTGTGACTTGATTTAGCCTTACCCTTCTACTCGCAGTCTGAGATCTTCTGAACAGAACCTGTTAATGGCCCCTTGAACCCATTTTAGGGCGAGGGGAGACAGGTCTTTCCCAGACTGTGGAATGCATTACCACCTACGCTTGATGAACTCCATGGCTGATTTTAAAAAACAACTAAAAACATAATTTTTTAATTTAGCATTTTAGACTCACTTACCCAAGGACTACTATAACCGTATCTTGTCTATATGTATTCTATTTTGTGCTGTTTTTTATTTTATGTCATGTACTGTAAAAGCACTATGTGACTCTTGTCTGAGAAGGGTGCTGTATAAATAAACTTCACTTATTTATTATTGATACACGAATACAGTTTTTGCTGTTCATTTGTTTTCTTACTAACATGAGTAATATGTTACTCATCATCATGCGCTCTGAGCCAGTTCAACCCTTTGCCAGTTCATACACCCGCTTTGTATCTAGTTACCCTTTTATCACAGGCTACTTTCATTTCATACCTGCTAAAAATAATTCATACCCAAATACTTAGCACTCCACATACTTTTCTTTCCTGTAGTTAAATTTGTTGATTGATTTTAGAAATAAATATCCATCAAAATGTTTAAATCATATGTGTATTTTAATCTACTTGTACATTATTTACTGAGTGTTTTATGTAATCTTGTACTTCAAGTAAACGGACTTATATGGACTGAATTTATATAGCGTTTTTCCAGTCATACTGACCAATCAAAGCACTGTACACAAGAGTCACATTATCCCAATCGCACTCACTAACGGCCACACATTCATACACCGATACGCTGCTCGGTAGGCAACTTGGAGTTAAGCGCCTTGGCCAGGGGCACATCGACATATGACAGGGTGAAGCTGCAATCAAACCCACAACCTTCCGATTGTGACGACTATTCAACCTATCAAGCTACAGTCGCCAATTGTGGTTGTGATCCCAATCTAGACCAGATGACTCTTATGCGAAATGAGATGAGCAATTTTTTATGTAGTATCTGGAATTGTCACACGATGTTGTGCCATCATTTTTAGATTATTTTGGTCTTTTTTTATTCTCAACATAGCAAAGCTACAGTGTGTTATGGTCATAATTGTTATTTCACAATGTAACTACTTTCTTGCCTTCAGTGAATTGCATGTACAGCTTTTTTAGCAGTTTAAAAAAATCTCTTAATAAAGTTTTCTGGGTTATTTGGGTATTTTATTGAATATGTTTTTATTTTAATTGCTTATATACCTTATCTATTGCCTGGCCGATATTTTTTTATTCACAACTGAAGCTCGTTGTACTGGAATTCTGTCTTCTGTAACCCCAGTCGGTCGAGGCAGATGACCGTTCATACTGAGCGCGGTTCTGCCGGAGGTTTTCCTTCCCGTTAATGGGGAGTTTTTTCTTCCCACTGTCGCTTCATGCTTGCTCAGTATGAGGGATTGCAGCAAAGCCATGTACAATGCAGACGACTCTCCCTTTGGCTCTATGCTTCCCCAGGAGTGAATGCTGCTTGTCGGGACTTTGATGCAATCAACTGGTTTCCTTATATAGGACATTTTTGACCAATCTGTATAATCTGACCCAATCTGTATAATATGATTGAACTTGATTTTGTAAAGTGCCTTGAGATGACATGTTTCATGATTTGGCGCTATATAAATAAATTGAATTGAAATAAATTGAATTGAATTGGGGGCTGCACAGTGGAGCAGTGGGTAGCGCTGTTGCCTTGCAGCAAGGGTCTTTCTGCATGGAGTTTGCATGTTCTCCCTGTGCATGCGTGGGTTCTCTCCGGGTACTCCGGCTTCCTCCCACAGTCCAAAAACATGACTGTTAGGTTAATTGGCTTCTCCAAATTGTCCTTAGGTGTGAGTGTGTGCGTGAAAGGTTGTTTGTCTCTGTGTTGCCCTGCGACAGACTGGCGACCTGTCCAGGGTTTACCCCGCCTCTCGCCCAGTGAACGCTGGAGATAGGCACCAGCACCCCCCGCGACTCCATGAGGGATTAAGCGGTTTGGAAAATGGATGGATGGATGGATGAACTGAATTGGAATTAACATCTAATTAAAATATTTTTTTATGACAACCTTCTATTTTTATGACAGTCTTTTTCAGTTGTGAATCATCACTATTCTGATTTCTTGTTACGTTACAATGCATCAAATTACAACATATTTGATTAAATTGAAACATAATAAATTATAGGAAATTTTCAGCCCTCTGTGTAGCCCAGTGTTTGCTCCTTATTGATCTATGTGACGGCCCTGCTGCGCGGTCCGGTGTGCTATGACTGTCGATTAATTCTATCAATTAAGGTCCTCTAAGTGGGAGGCGCTTCCATTATGCGGCCACCTGGATTGTACTTAAGGAGCGCCGTTCCATTCAGGAGGGGAGTCCCCTGGTCGAAGCAAGCGCGCTGCAGACAGCCATCCAGTCCAGACCAGGTTGGGGTCTGGGCTTCCTGGTGTGGAGGGACCAGGCGTGATCGCCCCATTCGAGCTGCCGTCTGATTCCGACGTCTAGACCAGTTTTTTGATTCTTTTAAATAAATGCCTTTTATAGGCTGAAAGCACTGCCTGTTTCCGTGTCCCCCAGTTTTTTTGTTGCGACCAGTCGAGCCGGGTCGTAACAAATGGGGGCTCGTCAAAAAACAAACAAACAAACAAAAAAAAACTAAATTTATACAGTTTAGAGATTTGTTCGTTTGACTGCATGATGTTTTATTCATCTTGTTTCTATTTGTAGAAGCGAGCAGTGACATCACTGTTGTGGGTGTGGCACGGCTTTGTTTGTTGTGGGCAGCTGTGGCAGGTTGGTGGAGTGATCCAATATACAGGTGAGTGATGTGTTTTTTGGGGCTTGTGCATCAATGTGGGTTCTGTTTTAGTGATTGTGTCTCCTGCTAGGCTAAGTGGTGCTGTCGCTTTAGACTTCACCTGTTTGTTGTTTTGGTAGTGTCGTGGTGGTTTGCGGTTGGCGTTCACTGTGTAGGCAGTGATCTCGGGGGCAATCCGTGAGATTAATTTCTTACTGGTTTGGTGCTTAATAAACCCGCCGCCAATCCACGTGAAGAGCCAGGAATTAGTTAGGCAGGTGAGTCGTGACAGGCAGGTAAAGTATAGTGGGGACATGGTTGCTTTGGGCCCGTTGTGCACTTGTTTCAATTTACTTTCACTTTACACTGTTTTTGCCGTTTAACTTGGGTGTTTTTTCCTGTGACGCGTGATTACAGTTTTGCTTTAAAATGGAATTTGATCTGGATGGTTTTGTAGCTGAACCTTCTTTGGAGAAGTTTAGTGGTGCTACTAAAAACGATCTCATAGCTATTGCTGCTCAGTTTGAAGTACCTGTGGTTAAACAGGAGAGGAAGGAGATTATTAAAAGGCGACTGCATGCCGCATTAGTTGAGCAAAACATTTTACCACCTCCAGAACCAACCACCCAGGGTGAAGTTGGGACGTTTCACGCTGATGTGCGTAAAATGGAGTTGGAATTGGAGATGCGTCGTTTGGAGCTTCGAGAGAAAGAGCTGCAGCATCAAGTTGAGATGCGCAAATTGGAATTGGAGGCAGCTGCCAGACGCGACTCTGCTCGCGTTTCTGTTGATCAGGCCGGCAGTGCTACTGGGGCAGAATTTGACATAAACAAATGTATTCGCTTGATTCCACCGTTTAGTGAGTTGGATGTGGACAAATATTTCATCCTGTTTGAACGTGTGGCAAAGACGCTGAAGTGGCCTAAGGAGGTTTGGTCGCTGCTTCTGCAGTGCGTATTTACCGGTAAAGCGCAGGAAGCCTATGCCTCGCTGTCACCTGGTGACAGCTTAAATTATGATAAAGTAAAGAGTGCAGTGGAAAAAGCTTATGAACTCGTGCCTGAGGCATATAGACAAAAGTTTCGCCACTATAAAAAAGCCGACTATCAAAGTTACACTGAATTGGGCCGTGTTAAAACTGCTTTATTTGATCGGTGGTGCGCTGCACAAGATGTTAAAAACTTTGATCAGCTCCGCGACCTCATTTTGTTGGAGGAATTTAAAAATGGCTTACCGGAAAATATTGCAACCTACGTTAATGAGCAGAAAGCTAAGAACGTGTCAGAGGCGGCAGTCTTGGCGGACGAGTACGTGCTGACTCATAAGGATTATTCGGGTCCTGTGGGTTTTAAACAGCGTTTTGGTCAAAATGTGAGCCGCAGTGATCGGGTTGGTGTCGCTAATCAACTGGAGGCAATACAATTTAAAAATCTGCTGGTTCGGGATGATGAGCGGGTTTGTCATTTCTGTCACAGACGCGGACATATTAAAGCAAATTGTCATCGGCTGAAAGTTGAAACGAAAAAGTTTCAAACTGCCCCGAAAGGAGTAGGTTTGGCTGCGCCGGTGCGGAGTTCTTTGGAGGACACGAAGGAAAATCGGTCTTCTGAAGTGGGTGTCTCATATCTGCCTTTCATTCGTGAGGGTTTTGTGTCATTGCCAAGTGGCGAGGAAAAGGTTCGAGTTAAGATCCTGAGAGATACGGGAGCGTTTGACTCTTTCATTAGAGCTGACGTGTTGCCGTTCTCGGCTGAGTCTGAGACAGGTGCCTGTGTCCCGATTCGGGGAATGGGATTAAATGTAATGTTTGTTCCGTTACATAAAGTGTCTCTAGAGTGCGAACTATTTACTGGAATCACACAATTAGCTGTGCGCCCTGCTTTGCCAATTGACGGCGTATCTGTGATTTTAGGAAACGGTTTAGCTGGCACGTATTTGTGGGCGGACACTGTGCCGTTAGGTGGGCTGGTTACATCGGACCCCATTCAGCGAGTCATTTCTCAGACTGAGAATAATGGAGATTTCGCAAATGTATTTACCGCATGCGCGGTTACCAGGGCCATGGTGCGCGCTCAGAGCGAGAAAGAGGACAAAGGTGCAAGGAAAATTAAATTGCCTTTGTCTAATTTTCCATTCTCTCTATCTCGCAGTGAGTTCGTCGCGGAGCAGCAAGCCGATGTTTCTTTGAAGAATCTTTTCGATCAGGTTCGCCCACTCAGTGAAATAACAGACTGTGCATGTGGATACTTCCTGCAGGACTCGTTGTTGGTGAGAAAATGGTTACCACATGTTGACATTGTGGGGGAACCGGTGTTTCAGATAGTGGTTCCCATTAAACTTCGCTCCGCAGTGTTAAAAGTTGCTCATGACGAGTCTGGCCATTCTGGTGTACGTAAGACGTATGACCGAGTTCTAAGACATTTTTTCTGGCCTCGTCTGAAAAAGGACGTTTCATCTTATGTTAAGGTGTGTCATGTCTGTCAGGTCATTTCCAAGCCCAATCAGGTTTTGAAACCGTTCCCTTTGAGCCCAATTATTGCCGCATCTGAGCCATTTGAGCATTTGATAATCGACTGCGTGGGTCCGTTACCCCGCTCAAAGGCTGGGTCATCATATCTGCTCACTGTGATGTGTCAAAGTACACGTTACCCAGCAGCTTATCCGTTACGTACAATAACAGCTAGGTCGGTGGTACGTGCACTCACTCAGTTTTTTTCGGTGTTTGGTATCCCTAAATTAATACAGTCTGACCAAGGCACTAATTTTTCATCACATTTGTTCAGTCAGGTTCTAAAACAGCTACGGGTGCGACACAATAAAGCAACAGCGTATCATCCGGAGAGTCAGGGGGCGTTAGAGCGTTTCCACCAGACTCTGAAGTCTCTCCTGCGCGCTTACTGTACAGAACTGGCGGGTGACTGGGAGGAAGGATTGCCTTGGCTGATGCTGGCTGCCAGGGAGGTAACCCAGGAAAGTACCGGGTTTAGCCCAAATGAACTAGTTTTTGCACACACTGTGAAGGGTCCGTTGGCTGTGGTGGCGGATGGGCTGAAAGAGCCTGTTCCACCGAAAAACTTGGTGGATTATGTTAATGGTTTTAGAAGGCGCTTGTATCGGGCAAGGGAACTTGTTAAAGAGAAGTTGACTGTGGCGCAGGAAAAAATGAAAAGTTTGTTTGATCGGCGTGCAGAGGTGCGTACATTTCTGCCGGGAGATCAAGTGTTGGCTTTGTGTCCAATTATGACTTCTCCTTTTCAGGCAAAATTCACTGGTCCATTTACAGTTCTGGAGCGGGTTTCCGATCAGAATTATTTAATCTCTATGCCAGAGCGGAGAAAGAGAACCCAGTTGTGTCATGTCAACATATTAAAACCATATTATGCTTGTGATGATTTATTTCAGTCACAGTGTAATGATGCCATGCCTGCATGTGCCGTAAACAACCTTGCTGGAAGGAGCGAGACTTTCGGCACCACGGACAGCGCACTGTCACTTGTGGGGGATGACAGTGACGTGGATGGGTTGGACAGCTCTCTGATTCATGGGCGTTTTAAGAACTCTGAAACTTTGGGCAAGTTGGACACGTTGTTGGCTCACTTACCTGCAGGTCGTGCTAAACAGTTAGCGGAATTGATACAGGATTTTCCATGTCTATTTTCAGACACACCTGGTCGCACACATTTGATCAAACACGATGTGGATGTGGGTGATGCTAAACCAATAAAGCAGCGGTTTTACAGGGTGAATCTGGAGAAGCGTAAGCACTTGGATGCAGAAGTAGATTACATGCTTCAAAATGGGATAGCAGAACCAAGTATGTCCAGTTGGGCATCGCCATGTATTCTAGTCCCCAAGTCTGATAACACTCTACGTTTCTGCTCAGACTTTCGCAAGCTTAACGCTGTTACAAAACCAGATTGTTTCCCTTTGCCGAGAATGGATGATTGCGTTGACCAGGTGGGTTCTGCTAACTTTGTCAGTAAATTTGACCTTTTAAAGGGTTACTGGCAGGTGCCATTGACAAAGCGCGCACGTGAAGTGTCAGCGTTTGTTACACCTACAGGCTTGTATTCCTACACGGTAATGCCGTTCGGTCTGAGAAATGCGCCGGCGACATTTCAAAGACTAATGAACAGAGTGGTTGGTGACATGACTGGTTGTGCGGTTTACTTGGACGACGTGGTGGTGTACTCTGACACGTGGGAAGAGCACGTGGAGCGCATCCGAGAGCTTTTCACTCGTTTGGCGGGGGCGAGGTTAACGGTCAACCTGGCCAAGTGCGAGTTTGGAAGGGCGACTGTTACCTATTTAGGTCGTGTGGTTGGCCAAGGTGAGGTCCGCCCTGTTGAAGCAAAGGTTCAGGCGGTAGAGCAGTTTCCTGTTCCAGCTACAAAGAAGGAGCTAATGCGTTTTCTTGGGCTGGTGGGATACTACAGATGTTTTTGTCGAAACTTCTCATCTGTGGTGGTGCCTCTGACAAATTTGCTGCACAAAGATGTAAAGTTTGAGTGGTCCACCCTTTGTCAACAGGCTTTTGAGCAGGTGAAAAGGCTCCTCTGTGCTGCTCCTGTATTGGCTGCACCACGTCTTAAACATCCTTTCCAACTTTACGTGGATGCCAGTCATGTGGGTGCTGGAGCTGTCCTTACACAGACTGATGATCTGGGTATTGGTAGGCCGGTGAGTTACTTTTCGAAAAAATTCGATAAGCATCAGTTGAATTACTCAGTGATCGAGAAGGAGACGTTTGCTTTGATCTTAGCCTTAAAACATTTCGATGTTTATTTAAGTGGTGGCGCTAACATCATGGTTTTTACAGATCATAATCCGCTGACGTTCTTGTCTTCCCTTAAATGTCCAAATCAGCGTTTGATTCGCTGGTCATTGTTCCTGCAGTCTTACAATCTGGATATCCATTACATTAAAGGAAAAGACAACATCATAGCTGATGCGTTATCTCGCGCTCCACTTTTGTAGCACGTTTGGTTGTTTTTGTGCTTGTTTTTGTCCCTGTTTCCTTTCTATGTGCCTTAAAGAAGCTTCTGAGTGCACCAGTTGCTGGTCTAGCGAGTGAGCAGAGGAGGAAATCGGTACATTAAACCAATCCAGCTGAGTATAACGTGGGTAAGAGCAATATGTTAAGGGTGGCTGGGTTTACTTTACACGTTTGAGTTTGGAGCAGGGTTCCATATAGAACCTGCTTTTTTTATGGGCGGGGGTGTGACGGCCCTGCTGCGCGGTCCGGTGTGCTATGACTGTCGATTAATTCTATCAATTAAGGTCCTCTAAGTGGGAGGCGCTTCCATTATGCGGCCACCTGGATTGTACTTAAGGAGCGCCGTTCCATTCAGGAGGGGAGTCCCCTGGTCGAAGCAAGCGCGCTGCAGACAGCCATCCAGTCCAGACCAGGTTGGGGTCTGGGCTTCCTGGTGTGGAGGGACCAGGCGTGATCGCCCCATTCGAGCTGCCGTCTGATTCCGACGTCTAGACCAGTTTTTTGATTCTTTTAAATAAATGCCTTTTATAGGCTGAAAGCACTGCCTGTTTCCGTGTCCCCCAGTTTTTTTGTTGCGACCAGTCGAGCCGGGTCGTAACAATCTATAATGCAATGCTATAGGTATTTGTGGATAAAGGTGCTTACCTGGTACATCACTGCGGGCAATAAAATAACTAGATGCTCTCTTGCCTCTGTAGGATGTTTCTACAGTTCCTGTTCCATCCAAATAGCCCAGAGTATACTGCCAGATCTATTCCACAGTGGAAATTATATGTTTGAAGCTCTGCCTTTGGGTAAATGCTTCATGATAAATAAAAACACAAGCAGACTGATTACCTGAAAAGCCTTTGTCTAAAAGCCATTTCAGGACTAAATGCTCTTTTAAAATTGTTTGGAAGTGTGTTTTCAGAGGTAAATAAGGAAACCACATATGCAGCAAATACACAAATAGTTTGAAGAAATTTTGCATGTGTGGTATCACATGACTACAATTTTTTTTTTTTTACAATTTTCTTCATTTTGTGTATGATCTTTCTGATATATATTTATAATAATGGACATTTAGTTTAAATGCATAAAAAATAACTCCACAAGCCTAAACAGTGTAGCAGTGACTAGATTAAATGTAAAAATGTGTTGATGCCATATAACCATCATTCAGAAATGATGTGTTGCTTATCTGGCCTCTCCAGATATTCCTGCCTCCATTGCCTGTTATTCCTCTTTAGCTTGCCACACTCTCTAGTCACAATGTCTGCTCACCTGAGCTGCCATGCTTCTAGCTGTAACACAATTTATCCATCCAGTCCCTCACAGCATGGCAGCTTCCACTGTAGTCTGTCCAAACCTCCTCTCATATTATGAGGCATTGTGAAATTGTAGTCAGACCCTTTAGGTTCTGTTTTTCTTTTCTCAGACTGTTGTTCATCTTGCTTCGGTAGAGAATAGAAAACATTGCAAATTTGTCAAATTTCTTAGCGTATTTATTTTTTACATTATCATTAGGATACAATTCTTAGCGTGAAGCATATCGACAGAAAGTTAAAGCTTAAAGTGGAATGATAAAGATAATTAAGAAACAGCTGGTGGTTAATTAAAAATTAAAAACACACTTGAGTAAAGTGAATCCATTATTTAAAACCATCACAAGCAATAACATATTTTTTTACAGTTTATCCTTTTTTACTGTATGTACAATTGTCACTCATTAAAGTTAGATTCATTTCCACATTTGAAATTGAGAATTATGTAGAAAAGCGTAGAACAATAACACAAGCCCAAAGAAGTCTCCAAGACAGTTTAAAGAGTGTTGACCAAACATCTTGAACTCAGCTATCAATAGAAAATATCATACCCACCCATGACAAAAGGTTGGGTGAGAGTTCATAAACTCTAGAAACATTTAAATGCTAACATTTTAATGTTTCTGGCCCGTTCTTGCATGTCTGCACCGGAGCTTTGCTTTGCTTTGTTTTGTTTTGTTTTTTAAAATCTCTAAAAATGCACATCATGGCTGGTTGCAATACCAGGTTCTCTGATGTTTCTGATGCATTATAGAAATGTTGTTACAGAGCTTCATCTTGAGTACTTAAACCAGCACCCTATGGAAGGAATTAAATACTCTCAAAAATGAGCCAAGTCTAAAATTCAGTACAGTGGGCAATAACTGCTTGTGGCAAAAATGTTTCAATAACCTATTTATCTGATAGCGTTTAGATTTTTTTCCTACTCCATCTTTGACTTGCAATCTTACTCTGATACTAAAAGCTTCAGCAGTTCCAACTTGCTTCAAGCTGATGCTACTTGTGTTGTGGCATTAGCTTGGAGTGAGTTGGAACAGCATATTATGAACAGATTTGGTTTACTCATCCTTTAGTCACTGTATGTTGTCACATTCCATAATTTGACATTCTAATCTTATTCTAATCCTGGGACAAAAAGGGGTGTCTAATAAAGAGATTGGTTTACACACACACACACACACACACACACACACACACACACACACACACACACACACACACACACACACACACACACACACACACACATGTGTTTACTTCATTGGAGCTTATTCACATTTCCAAAAGAAAAAGAAGATTATCTAGCAAAATTGGCCACTATTATTTTTTTTCTTTTGCCAATAGGCTGCTAGATGTAATTTCAATAGTATCCTTGTGTTTTTGTTTTTTTAACACTAATTAATAACGATAAGTATCAAGATTTCCTGTTTTTAGAGGCTATCTCAAAAGGCTCATCCTGTTTCAGAAAAGTGTTTTGAAATTACTTTCATTTTTAGACTTTAAAACATGATCATAGAGTATTTCATAAAAGTGAGCATAAATAACTACAGTATGTTCAAGTCTTTCTAGGAGAATATTGTGATCAACTGTATCAAACGCAGCACTGAGATCTAACAGGACAAGTATAGACACAAGTCCATTATCTGAGGCCATGAGAATATCATTAGTGACCTTCACCAGAGCTGTTTCAGTGCTATGATGAGCTCTGAAGCCTGACTGAAACTCCTCAAGTAGGTCATTACTTTGTAAATGTTCACATACTTGATTAGCAACTACTTTCACAAGAATTTTATATAGGAAAAGAAGATTATATATAGGTCTGTAATTTATTAAGTCATTTTGATCAAGTGAGGGTTTCTTAAGTTAAGGTTTAATAACAGCTACTTTAAAAGCCTGTGGTACATATGCATTTACTAAGGATAGATTAATCATGTCTAAAATGGGGGCATTAATCAAAGGGAAACTTTGATTGGGTCTAACATACAAGTTGAAGGTTTAGGTGAACCTAAAATTTTAGATAGCTTAGAAAGCTCTACTGTGTCTAAACAGTTCAAACACCACTCAGGTTTTAAAGATTCCTCCAACGCTGCCTCACTTACTGTTGATGAGGTAAATATGTTTGGGAGGATGCCAATTTTAATCATGTAAAGCACTTTGCATTGTCTTTCTACTGAAATGTGCTATACAAATAAATTTGCCAATGATTTTATTATGAAGAATCCCATAAAGTCATTACTGCTGAGAGCTGAGGGAATGGATGGATCGACAGAGATATGACTGGGTAAGTTTGGCAACTGTACCGAAGATAAACCTAGGATTATTTTTATTCTCCTCTATTAATGATGAAAAATATGCTGCTCTAACTCTGCGAAGGGTCTTTTCATACAACAGTAGACAATTTTTCCAGATTAGGGAGTATTCCTCTAGATGTGTAGAGTGACATTTTCTCTCCAATTTTCTAACGTTGAGCTTCAAAGAATCCAGCTCTAAATTAAACCAGGGAGCCAGCTTCCTGTAAATAATCACCTTCCTTTTCAAGGGTCCTACATTGTCTATTACAAAACATATTGAGGAAGTGACAGCACCAACAAAAGTGAATGTGAATGGGGAGAAACAATATTGCTGCCATTTGCATTCATGTGATACTGAGGGGGAAAGGTGCTTTTAAGTTTGATACAGCATTATCTGATAAAGATCTACTATAAAGAAACCTTATTTTGGGGGTGGATAACTCAGTTAAATTAAACTAAAAGGTTATTAAAAAATGGTCAGAAAGAACATGGTTGTGAGGAAATGCTGCAATCAATACCATGTGTCAGCACAAGGTCCAAAGTATGAAGGCAAGAGTGCATTGGTTTTGAGCAAAACCAATTGAATCTAGGATAGTATTAAAGGCTAGAATAAGGTTATCACATTCAGTGTCAACATGATTGTTAAAATCCCCTACTCTAATAACTTTGCCAGTGTTTAACAATAAATCAGATAAGAAGTCTGAGAATTGGTCTAAAAACTGAGAGTAAGGATCTGGTGGATGATACAAGACAACAAACAGAAGAGGCTTTATTATTTTCCAGTTTGGAGAGGGAAACTAAGGGTTAAATGTCCAAAGGAATTGCATTTATAAATTGCCCTGGGAATAATTAGAAAATCAGACTGAAAAATCGTTACTACTCATCATCCTGTAGTTCTGGGAATTCGGACATTTATATAATTAGAGGGAGTTGACTAATTTATATGAACATAGTCCTATGGCAGCCAGGTTTCTGTGAGACAAAATTAACCAATCTGATTATCAGAAATGAATTAATGAAGTAACAATTCTTTATCTAGCAAAGTCATTGGAGGGAGAGACCGGATATTTGATTGTTTTATTTTTTTGTTTCAAGTTGAACCATATTGATTGTGAGAATTTTATTCTTTGCTTCTTTTAGATCAGTTTGTAATCTGTTTGGTTTTGGCCGTGGGAAAGACACTTTCTCAAGGGGGTAATGGGTGGGTAACAATACAGAAGCTGCAGAGAGGTGTGTTAAACTATGGCTCTGCTTCCTGGTCTGGACCCTGGGTTGTCAGCATTTAGGAGAACTAATAAATCCGGCCAGATTCCTAGAAAGAAGAGCTGCACCATCCAAAGTGGGATGGATGCCGTCTCTCCGGATCCGACCAGGTTTTCCTTAGAAAGTTCACCAGTTATGAATGTAGCCCACGTCGTTTTCAGGACACCACCGAGACAACTAGTGGTTGAATGTGGCTAAACATGTCATCACTGGTCAGATCAGGGAGAGGACCAGAGAAAATTACGGAGTCCGACATTGTTTTAGCAAACTTACACACCGAAGCAACACTAACTTTAGTGACCTCAGATTGGTATAACCGGGTGTCATTACAGCCAGCATGAATAACTATCTTACTGCATTTACGCTTATCCTTAGTTGCAGGTAGGATTTGATGTTGCTCTTCTGGCGCCTGGCAGGTATTTGACTATGGTCCCTGGTGTCTCTAGTGCCACGTTTCTGACTATGGAGCTGCCAACTACTAGAGTCGGCTTCTCAGTTGGTGTATCGCTGAGTCGGGAAAATCTGTTAGAAATGCAGACGTGTTGGTGGTGACCTTGGAGCTGGAATGTAGAGCTATGCTTCCTGCGTATTCCAAAAAAAGAGTAAAAAGCAAAGCAAATGGACCTGTTTTCCGTAGTTGAAGACGTTTCACTTCCTATCCAGGAAGCTTTCTCAATTCAAAAAGTCTGGAGTAATGTGGAGTATCAAGCTTTATACTACTTGCCCAACAAAGGCCTTGTAATGGCTTAGATAACATGCAAATTCAACAGAAACAGGTCCACCCCCTTAGTAATGGGCAGTCGTTAAAGTCATTAAGCCAGCAGATTGAACCGAAACTGGTCCACTCTTCGTTACAGAGAGTGGACCAGTTTCGGTTACTGAATAGGAAGCAAAATGTCTTCAACTGCGGAAAACAGGTCCAGTTGCTTTGTTTTTTTGGAATGACCATGACCTGGATGACTGAGAATCTTCACCAGCTTCCTGCGTATTGTCACTCAGCCGGCCTAGGTACCTGGCTGCTCGGGTGCTGCTGGAGGACTGGATCGTAAAGCTAATCTCTGTGGCACCTCGCTTGCTAAGGGGCCTTGGCTATCTGACGTTTTTTTCCCAGTTCTGATGTCTTCGCCTCCAAATCTACAAATTCTGGACTATTTTGCTGCTGATACTTCTCTACAGGGGATTTGAGGATCTCAGAGACAACAGAGATTGGAGCGAGCCCATTTTTTACTGTAGGGATCAGCTGCTAGCCCTGGCTAGCAACCCATCCAGAAATCCGGGAACTCAACCAGAGATATCCAAGGAGATATGAAGGAAAAACTGTAGTTAATTGTCATCATATTAGTATGGAATAGTCTCCAAGATGTATACTGTTTTACTGTATACTAAAACACATTGAATGAATACTGTCACGAGACATGAAGTCTGTTTTCTGCTTGACTGAGTTAGTTTGCATAATGTTAGCTAAGTATTAACGCAGTTTATTTTTTGTGCGTTTCAGAGCTCTATTGGCAAAAATCTAAACTATCAAGTAAAAAAGAACAGTACACAGATTATGTTTACAAACAGGGGTCACTTACATCAATAAAAATATTGAAGTTGAACTACAAATGAAACAATTGTATTGTCTTATGATTAAAAAAAATACTTTAACAAAAAAGAAAGAGCTGACCATAACTGAGATGAGAAATTAATTAATCAGTTACTGAAGTGATTCGGTTCAGTTCGTTCACCTGAGTTATTCTTCCTTTTGAACGACCCACTCATGAACAAATCACAATTTAATACTATTGTCTACTGTGGAAATAGACTTAAGAGACTTAAACTTTGAGTTTATTGTCATTCAACATCACATCAACAATGCAAATCTGAGCAAAATTATATTGGCTCCAAGTAAAAACATAAGACAAAAGAGAAACATTATGAATATAAAAACTTGTCATTTGTCAAGACTATAGCAGCAGACCAAAAACAAGTTTTATTTGTACACAAAAAATATGTCTAAGACAATATGAATTGTTCAAGTATGTAGCTGCAGGATGTATATCAACAATGAACAGACGATATGATGATGCAAAAAGTACATAACAGAAACAGAAACTAATTAAATAATTTGATACTGCAGCTCATACAGAAGTATGGTAAACCCTAGTATCTATACTTCTATCGAAGTAATAACCATGCATATTTATATATATATTTTGACACCTCTGCATACATTCCAATAAATTTTAGTGATCAAGCAAGGCATTAAAGTGCAGTTCATCATTCAATGTGGTTAAAATATTTTCAGTGTAAGGAAACCCAGCAGATTGAATCAAGTCACTAACTTGCAGCATTCACCATTTATAACAGTGGACGTTTACTTGCAATGTGTCATTGAATTTCAGCAGCAATCCCGCCTACTGAGAATACATGCAGCTACAGGCATACTGACAGAACTAGTTTCATTAGTGACTTCAACTTGGAGAGAGACACAGCTGAACAGATAAGGTCTGAACCAGTTTTCAAGTCTATAGGATGGAAAAGAGCACATACAGTTTGTCGCAGTAAAAGCTCATTAAACAGCTATGTTTAGGAGATGTGCAGACTTACCCACTGACACCGTGAATCCTATGCTTGGTCCTTGTTATCAGAAAAGTCATAAAAAGTATATGTCTAAAAATATTTCTGAAATTGGAAATGGTACAGTATATTGGACTACAATACATCGTCTCATAATTGCTGTGAAGAAATGTGCATAATATTCCAGGTGGTCTGCGATACACTGCCGACATGTTTAGGGTGTACCCGCCTATCGCCCATTGACAGCTGGAGATAGGCACCAGAACCCCTCACGACCCTACAAGGGAAAGACGTGTTAGAAAATGGATGGATGGATTCCAGGTGGTGCGGGTGCTTTTATGTCTGTTGAAAGGCTACTTGATTAGATAATTTAATTAATGCAACTTATGTTTGACTATGTCATTAAAACATCCAGACCATCCTTTCCATTTTTGTGCAGGATTCTCCATGCTTTGGCTTGCATCTAAAATCTTTGTTGCGTTTGTGTTTTGCTGCTGTCTGTAGAACATTAGGAGTCCTGGGATGACGTGCCGATGGACAGCTTGCGATGGGTTCTCTCTGCATGCAGCTTGAATAATTGATGCCTTGATTGCCTGGGTATTCATGGACACAAAAAGGCTTTTCCTATTCGCTGTCTAACACACTGCTTGAATCTTAAATAGCCCTCCCCAGTGGCCCAATGCATAGTTGAGCAAGTTATTTGGCTTAGAGACAGTACAGTACGGCCAGTATGCTGCATCATCTGATTACTACAAGTAACTAATGTTAGACATTACAATGAGGTTAATTTATTAGGCAATACTTGTGCAGTTTTGGACTTTAATGGTTAAAAAAAATATCTTTTAAATTACTCTACTTTAGTTGCATCAAATTCAGCATCTTTATCTTTAATAATAATAGAAATGTTAACACCTGTCTGCTTTCATGCAAAGAAAATATCTTCTGCTTAGCAGCCTCTTCAAAGGAAACACTGGCCTATTTGAGATGCTCATCATAAAATCTGGACCTTGTCTGTGGTGACCTTGCAGAATTCCACACTTCAAGAAAGCATTAACTGGCTGTGGTTTTCACACCTGCTGTGCACTTATTTATTCATGTTTGCACTGTGTGCTCGTATAAATCCTATAATTAAAGGAGATTTGTGTACAAAGACCTGCAACGTGCTGCAAGCACCTAATAGAAGGTATTAGCTGTGAAGAGAACCATGCTGCATGTTTTTTTTTTTTTTTTTTTTTTTTTTTTTTTCCAGTAAGCAACAGACAGCGATGCAGCATGAGTGGCTGTTCCTATAGTCCAAAATAACCACTTATGTTGTGAATTAACAGACTGAATAAAAACATAAAGTTGGCCTCATTGGCTAGCCATCAAACTATTAGCTGTTGGTTCTCAGCCCTTAAAGTCCAATTACCTAACCTGGCATTTTATGGTCTATTGAAATCTATTGGTTTGCCTTTCAAGTTTCATCATGGTTAGTAAGACACAGTCTGACAGATGCAGTTGTGTAACCTTTCAGACTTTTGTGACCATCTGAATTACGCTATAGATGGGATAAAAGGAAACTGTGTATATTTCAAGTATTTGATGATGTTCTTTATTTCAATTTACTGACATAATTTGTGATTCCACTCTTCTAGGGCGAGAGGCTAAACATACATTTTGGATACTGTATATTTTTTTAACCTTTATTTATGAAGGTTAAAAAAATCCTCATAAATAGCTAGCAGCCCCTGCAGCAGGACCGTTACCTCCGCCAGGACCATTACCTCTGCCAAGGAGGAACAGGAGGAGCACTGCCAGAACACTGAAAAATGACCTCCAGCAGGCCACATGTGCAGGTGTCTGCTCAAATGATCAGAAACAGACTCCATGAGGGTAGTATGAGTGCCCTACGTCCACAGGTGGGGGTTCTGCTTATAGCCCAACACTGTGCATGATGTTTGGCATTTGCCAGAAAACACTAAGATTGGTCAGTTCGTCACTGGGGCCTTGTCCTCTTCACAGATGAAAGCAGGTTCACACTGAGCACATGTGACAGACGTGACAGAGTCTGGAGATGCCATGGCGAACATTCTGCTGCCTGCAACATCCTCCAGCATGACCAGTTTGACAGTGGATCAGTAATAAACAGGGGGTGGCATTTTTTGGGGGGGACGCACAGTCATCCACATGCTCATCAGAGGTAGTCTGACTGCCATTAGGTACAGAGATGAGATCATCATACCTGTTGTGAGACCATATACTGGTGTGGTTGACCCTGGGTTACTCCTAATGCAAGACAATGCTAGACCTCATGTGGCTGGAGTGTGTCAGCAGTTCCTGCAAGACGAAGGCACTGGTGCTGTGGACTGACCCGCCGGTTCCCCAGATCTGAATCCCATTGAGCACATCTGGGACATCATGTCTCGCTCCATCCACCAACACCATGTTGTACCACAGACTGTCCAGGAGTTGGCGGATGCATTAGTCCAGGTCTGGGAGGAGATCCCTCAGTAGACTATCCGCCACCTCATCAGAAGCAAGCCCAGGCGTTGTACGGAGGTCATACAGGCATGTGGAGGCCACACACGCTACAGATCATCATTTTGACTTTTAATGACATTACATCAAAGTTAGATCCACGTGTAGTGTATTTTTCCACTTTAATTTTGAGTTTGGCTCCAAATCTAGATCTCCATGGGATAATAAATTTGATTTCCATTGATAATGTTTGTGGGATTTTGTTGTCAGCACATTCAACTATGTAAAAAACAAAGAATTTGATAAAAACATTCATTCATTCAGATCTAAGATGTGTTATTTTAGTGTTCCCTATATGTTTTTGAGCAGTAGAACTGACTAAAGACTTGATTTTAAAGGCAAGGCAAGTTTATTTGTAAACCACATTTCAGTAACAAGACAACTGCAGTTAAATTTCTGAGTCCCTTCAAGACTGAGCCAATGTTGTTAGCTGAGAATGGGGTACCGCGCGCGAGCTATTTTTAGAAACACAACGTCACGATGACGTCACATCACGTGGTACGCAGTGGGGCAAACTCCGGAAACCCGCCGCTGTTTTGCTGTAAAAGAGACGTGCGTTAGCCTAGGTTTTACTCGGTAAACGACTGCTTTTTCCAAATCTAAGACCATGGTTTTTAAACATTGTTGCTATGGAACGTGCAACAGCGACTCGAGTTACGCTGATCGGCCGCATATGAAGGATGTTTTCTTCAAGACTGCCAAGGAGAAATGTGTGCGCCTAGACAACAGTTCAACCCGGAAAAAGTTACCAAATTCAAGTACATATGTAGCAAGCATTTTGTCGGAGGAAAGGGCACAACCGAAGAACATCCTGACCCAATTCCAGCGACATCAAGTCAAGGTAAGAGTATTTTGGTGGCCGACATGTTAATAAAGTAGCGCCTGCTACCATGATAGCATATAGGCTATCATGGTAGCAGGCGCTAACACGATAGCCTGCTACCAGGATAGCTTACTCAAAAACATTTCAAATGAGACAAACATTAAACATATACCCATTCCTGGACGGTGATTGCAAACAACAACAAAAAAAAAACGGCCGACGCTGCCGCGCAGGAAAAAAAAAACAAAGCTTACCGTTCATCAACTCGGCCGTTTTCCAGTCTTTTTAAACCCTCGACACTCAAGCCATCGTTTGAGCTGAAGGTTGGTGTGTTCTTCGACAGTTCGACCAGTAATCCGTATGCCTGGGACATCGTCTTGGGAAAGTTTAACGGCTGTAAAGTCGGTCATATCGCTGGTTCTGTTGCACTTGTAATAGCTGGGTTATCCGGGCGTTCTCTCCTGTATGCCCTACCTAAGCGGCAAAAGGGGCGTTGCTCTTGAGACGGTAACGTCACGTGCGCGGTACCCCATTGGTGCTGGAGTTTGTCAGAGTACCGTCATTTAGCTTCCCTCACCACCTTCCTCGATGAGTATTTTGACTCTTTAAGCCTGTCCATATTGCCACCCTTGAATGCCCCTTTTATCTGTAACTAGCTGTCTGAGTCTGATTGTGAATCACAGCTATCCTCACAGAAACTGATGACGTTACAGGCTGTGTACTCATCATGACTGTTGGTTGCAATCCTGAAAACATCCCAGTTTGTACAGTCTAAACATACCTCTCCACAGCTTCCCTAGTCCACTTCTTTGATGTCCTCACTACAGGTTTACAGATCTTTAATTGTTGCATGTATGCAGGTTGCATGTGAGCCACAATGCTCAACTCCCTGGTTGAACTGTCTATATTTAGGGACAGAAAATGGATGGATAAGCTACCAGATTCCAGCAGAAGAAACGCACATTTCCAAATCACACCTTTTCCTAACATTGTAATGCCCAGAAATCAGAGGACCAAGAATTCAGCCAGACACAAGCAGCTAACATTAAAAAAAGAGTTTATTTCAGACAAGCACTTCTGCAGGTTGAATGTGGATGAAGGCTCTGAATCTGGCAGGTGTTGGGTGGTCGAAAAACTAGCACAGGGTCAGAACTGTGATGACAGAATCAGGCAGGAGGATCAGAGGGGAGTCCGAAATCTGAGAGCTGGTCCAGAGTCAGAGCCAAGTGATCAGAAATCCAGGAACAGTCCAAATCAGAATCCGGTGCAGAGTCAGAGCCAAGTGGTCAGGAATCCAGGTAGCACAGACAATCAGATCCAGGCGGGCGGTCGAGCAGGCACGCAGGCAGGCAGGCTTAACTCACCGGTGGCTCATAATAATCTGCCACTAGTGACTGGTCTGAGGGCTTGTTATATAGTAAGAGGTGCAGGTGGGTCAGATGAGGGTTAATGAGAAACGGTGCAGAGATGAACAGGTGTGTCAGATGATAATCAGACCAGCACTAGTTCCGAAATCATGACAAACATAAAGCTTGAGAACAAGAGGTCTCACTTTAACATAAATTGCAAATGTTCTATGCCTGGTGCTTTTATGCTTAAAAATGTACTCTTTGGTCACTGAAAGTAACTTAAGGTGAGTTAAGTAGCCAATAAATAATGCTACATCTCTTGGTAAGCATGCATACAAAAGAAATCTGGCTATGCCAAAAATTTTCAGAATAAATACCTATAGCATTCCACCCTTGGCTTTTGGTCATATGGTAGTGACATAGGGATTAGGCTCCAAAGAAGAAGCAGAAATAAAGCAATGTATTCCTTTACTTTTAAAATGCAACTGTAATAGGCATGCCCTGGTCAAACCTGCCCCGTCCTATTAACTTCTAGTCTCTTCAAAACACAGACTGTTAGAAGATTAATGTTGCTCGGGAAATCAAAGGAAGTTTTATCAAAACCTGGTTTGAAAAACACAGCCCACTGCTAGTTAGCAGTCTGACCAGGCTTTAGACAGAAACATCTGCATCTCTGTACAGACGTTTTTAAAAATATATTTAAAAAAGATTTTAACTATTCACAAATTTGGAGACTTAATGTTTACATGAGCTTGTTTCTAATCTCAGTGAATGTATTTGCAGTTTATTAGACATGCCACAAACCAGTTATTTAGCTTTTAGTTTAGTTTTCTTTTGTCTTGTTTGCTGTTGAAAAGGCCAAACAAAAATATCAGAATCAGAAGATGCAAACATTACCTGTTTACATTTCATCTATTTATGTAAATCTAATCAGTGATGACTGATGATCTTCATGTTGAAAAAATTGGCTATTTTGCAGGGGAATGCTTCACCTACCATTACATGAACTTGTTTTAAAGGCCAAGAGTATGCTAAAAAATGAGGATGATGGACAGAACTAAGCTAAAGCATTAATTATTTAGCGAGTTAAAATGTATGTCAAAGTTAAAGGATTGAAATTTATTCAGGCATTTCCTGAATTCTTTTCTGATTTAACTGTCAGTCCCAAGCCTATGGCAAAGAAACTTTAGAATCTTAGACAAATTACAAAATCACAGCGTATCATTTTATATTATAAGAAAGGCTTGAAATATATAATTTCAACATAAAGGAATTTTTTATCATACACCTAGGCTGAAGATTGTTAGAAGATTGCCATTTGTTGAACAAAGATGAGTGTCTCAGGTGTGTTTTCAGGCTTTAGATAAAGAATGCACAAAAGGCACAAAGGTGTGTTTGCACAATCTAGCTATCTAAACAAGCAACTCAATCAACATCCTCAGCAATAGGCAGCCATACATAGACACAGGGAGGTAGTACCCATCTGGAAGGAACAGGAAATAAAAACCTGTGCCTTTTCTCACCAAGCCTTGTTTTGGCCTGGGGGCACTGGTGCCACTGAGACTCTCAAGTCAGCCCCGTAAAGGCAAGAGATCCAGGCACATAAACAAACGACTGGTGCACACAGAGATATAGTGATACTGAGAAGAAGAAAGTGGAATGAGGAGCTTGGGATGAACATTTGCAAAAGTTCATGTTGTTCTAGATTCAGCTGTCTTGTATACTAAAGCATTGAATCTATTTCTACACCTATGTGCTGTTTTCCATTACCATACAGAGACTTTGTTTAAAAAAATCCCAAAATAAATTCCTGCAGTTGTTTCTAATGCCATCTCTAGAGCATGCACAAATGAATGACAAATGAAAGCAAAGAAAATAGGCATGAAACATACTTAAAACCATGGAATAAATTTTTATTCCAACTGCACCTGTCCAGAATCGGTTAAATGTCAAAGCTTACCTTTGACTTTTTTGCTTTTAGCATGAAGCAAATTAACCATTGATCATTTATTTATGTTGTAACCGTACCCATTTTCTGATGGTTACATCCAGCAGATTAATGTCTGATGTTACAAAGCTCAAAAATATTAAACTAAATAAGAATGAGTTTATTGTAATCCATTAGCCCCCACATTTACCACATCTCAGTCCAATTGAGCACCTCTGGATGTAGTACAATGGGAAATTCACATCATGGATTTGTAGCTGACAAATGAACAGTTGAACAGACAATGTTAAATACACAAATTAATATGGAGTAAAATTTCTGATTTTTTTAAACAGTTCATGAGATAAAAACTGGGTCCAACCTGGTCCTAGCAAGATGTACCGACTAAAGTAAGTACATTTATTCAAACACTTTTGACATAGACCATGCTTATGTCAAAATCAGCAACTCCTTTTGATAGCAGCTTTTTTGAGGTTTTGGATAGGAATATAATTACTCTGCTCGCTCTTACTGACCAACAGTTTCTAAGGTGGGCCTCACAGCATGAGGCTTTCTTCTGTCCTAAGATATTTTCTTTTTAAAATCACAACCAGCCAATAATGGAAGGCCAATTAATAAACTTGATGCAAATGTTTTTTGTCATTGGCAATTATCTAGAAGAGGCTAAACAAAATGTCTAGCATGCTTAAGATCAGTGTTTATGCTAAACTAATGTGAAAGTGAGATTAAACTGCAGTTGCCATAACTCTTGGTGGTACACCATTACTTTACAGAGATCCTGAATGCTAGACTGCCCATTCTTTTATATTCTACAGGCTAGAATATCTTCTAAACCACTAAACCATTTTTCCACATGCCCAGCCGTGTTTATGGACCCCTTAATGCACACCATTATACACATTAGTTGAGTACATCCTGTACTTTGCTTCTGAGAGCCTGGCATAGCGGCTCCTATCGAGGCTCAGATTAGAGTAACACTGAGTGTGTGGCTAAATCGTTGTGACCTAAAATGTGTATTTATAATAGTTCCTGAGTTTTGCAAAAAAAAGTATTTTGAAAACATCAACTGGAAACTGTATGACCGATTTTTTTCAGATTCCTGATTCTATTTGAGAGAAAGCTCTTGTGTGGTTAGACTAATGAGGCTCCGCATAGAGGATGGCTGTTGAATGGCAGCAATGATTTATGCCAGTAGGATGGACAGTGAGCAGGGAAGAAGCATTCATCTTACCATTGAGCTGCTGTCACAGACACACAGGCAGGAAGCATGCACGCACAAACAGATGCACATAAACGGTGGTGAAAAAGGGAAAAAAAAGATGTACTGTTTTACATTTGCAATCCTTGAAAGCACACTGTCCACAGTGCAGTGGTTGTTGAGTGTTAAGAGGGGTTTTAACATAAACCTTTCTGTATTGGGGCTTAAACCACTCTAAGTCGTTAGAACGGCCTGCATTATGTCAAAGATGTTTCCTCAAAAGGATTGCAGCTTCATGCAACATTACCCTGTATTTGTAGTTTGGGTCATTAGTCCTGTTGATCAATAAAACCATAGGCCCATTAAGACATTTCCTTTTAAAAGTCACTTACAAATGCCGAAGAGTATTAATTTTCTGGTATTATACTCAGGGTCTCACGGATGTAAGGTTGCAAGCTTTAAAACACAGCATGTTATTCATTCATCTTTCAATCCATGTGCTGAAAAATTTATGTACCCTAAAATTACTGTATTTTTCAAGCAATATGGCACACCAGATTATATGCCCCACTGTAAATCAACATGTCTATGTTCACACATAAGGTACACTGGACTGTAAGGGGCATTAAGCAAAACATCACAGTACGGTAAATCAAACTTTATTAAACTCAGTTACAACAACAAATGCGGTACAGAAAAACAGACCCTCTTATTGATAAATTTCTCTTCCACAAATCCATAAAATTCTTCATTTTCAGTGTGTGAGGTAAACAGCTGTGTGATTTCGGCATCAAGAATGCCCGGATCCCTCTCGTCATTATCTGAGTCAGTGTTGGAGACATTAAGGTCAGAAAGTCTTGCAGACTGCTAAGGGGTCCTGTTACGGGGCTAATCAGGTGGTGACCCAGCGTACCGTAATGCCCTGGATTTTCATTGAGGTGACCAGTGGGGATGCTTAGTGGGGATGCTTAGATCTAGCCCAAATCTGATCTTTTCATGTGACATTTGAGCCACCTCCGTATGTGGTCCTGAATCCGATTCGTATCTGATCTTTTTGAATTTGACATCAGTGGGAACAACCAAGGTGCATTGTTATGCGTCTTTGACTTTCAATCAAGACGTGTCACTGCTTTGTGTCAGCAGCAACTGGAGGTGATAGCATTAGCAAGTCAGAAGGCAGCTACCTGCCACAGTACTGCTCAGTGGAGGTACAGCGAGATATTAGACCTCATCATTATATCCAGCAAAACTTCTATTCAATACTGCTTGTACAGGAACTGTTTGGATGACGTACATTACACACGGCTGTGCAAAAGTTGTGTACAATCCTGCTCCTGCACATGGAGGAATTTGCAATGCCGAAGAGGTTTTCACTAGCTGTAGCATATTTCAACAGGGGCAGCGCCTCATAATCTGCCCCTGTTGCAAAGCGATAAAAAGGATTGCGACAAGTGTCCTGCCTTTGGAGTTGAGATGAGGGGTGCTGATATATATTATTATAAGAGTCCCTCGACTTCTAAAAGTTATGAATGAATTCGGTCTATGTGAAGTTCTTAAAATCCCTGTCCCACCAGTCCTGAATGCATCCCTGCAGCCAAACAGACATCTGTGAAGCCAAAGCTTTGTAAAATGCCACTTTTTCACTCTCTCTTTATTTGTGCGCTTTCCCCTCAGTGCCCGCTGACACATTAAATGGTTTCTGTTGGACACTTGAATCCATAAAACCTTTTTCTTCTATGTTTGCTGTATCAAAGCGGGCTGCATTAAGTCATTATTACTGTTCTTTTGAGCATTCAGGTCTGTTTGGAGACACAAACAGTTCAGACTGGAGTCAGATGTAAGCAACATTTTAAAAGTAATGTATTTTTCAGACTATAAGGCACACTTAAATTTTTTTTTAATTTTCTCAAAAATTGATGATGCTAAATTGGATTGAAGTTCTAAATTCAGATACGTATACACTCCTGTTTGGCAGCGAACAAACAGAAAAATATCCTGTTCACTTCTGGAAGTATCACAAAATAAGAGTCGTCGAAAATAAAGTGCCATGGATGATGTAGTTGTGACAAGCTACTTATTGTCAAGCTAGATATTGTCAAGATATGGCCTTTTAGGAGATCAAAACATAGGATATATTACTGATAATTTAATACCTTACCCAAATATTACTGATAATTTGTCTTTCTTTAATTACTCACCCATGATATCACGCAGCTGCATAATTTGCACCGTCTGGTGTCAATTTAAGCTTTTAAAAACACGCCCGTAAGCCGCACCCCTTACGTTACGCGGCCAGTGTATTTCCTCCTTTAGGTGACCAGATTTGATTTATCTAATGAAAACTGGGGACATCTCTGATTTTGTTAAGCACAGAATCTCTCCCTGGGGGTTGGTTTGTTTTGTCTGAACTGCAACACTGACAGAGGGCGGGAAAGATGCATTCGGCAAAGCTCTACTACATCAGGGCAGCGGCCAGACTGGGTAAATACTCCATCATGATACACTGAAATCGGGGTCATTTCCAGGGACAGATTTTGCCGTGGACAGGTCATCCAAAACGGGGTCTTTCCCCTGAAATCAGGAGGCATCTGGTCACCCTACCAGAGGGGCGGAGTGATATTACACTCTTGGGAAGAATGGGTAATGTGCCTTATAATCCGGTGCATCTTATATGAGGACAAAGACACACATAGACACGGAAATTCATGGTGTACCTTATAGTTAAAAAAAATATGGTAATGGGAAAGACCTTGCAAATAAATCTGCTTTTAGAAAAAATCTGAATTGACCATTAAAACCTGCAGTGGGAATGTAACCTAAGCCTCTTCAAATCATTACCTTGTCCCTGTTATTTGCTCTTTCTTCCCATCCTTCCTTCCCTTTATAAAGCTATGCACTTCACCATAGCATGTGAGATTATTTATGATGGTGATCAACTATTATGATGAAAATGGCTTGTTTGAACCATATGTCAAGTGTTGTTTCTTTTGTTTTGTCAGTTAAATAATATTGATAAGCTGAGCTCTTTGATATCCCCTTTATTTATTCATGTTTTCCTTTTGGCTTGCATAGATTACTGCAATTGGGTTTTTACATTCCTTAGTTTACATTCCCTGGATCACCTCCAGCTTCTCCACAGAGTAGCTGATAGGCCTCTGACCAGAACTCTCATGTCAAACCTTTATGCATTATTTGCTTTGCAATGGTTTCTTGTTCAATGCACAATGAAGTTTAAGGTTCTGGATTTGACTTTGTTCCATAGTGATGCACCATATTGCGTTTATTTTCTTTTTGACCTTATATCTCCACTAGATCCTTGAGCTTGATTCAACCTGGATTTAGTTTTCTATATTTCATATTGAAATACATTTCATCTAGAGAAAAAAAATATATACATTGACAAATGAAAAAGATTGTGAGAACATGGAAGGCTTTGAATGAAAACTGTTGATATTGCAGGAAAAAGTGCAAAAACAATAACAAAATTTAAACAAAATGTTCAAAGTATTTTTTTTCTGTTCTTCTCACTCCTAAATTCCTTCGAGAGAGGAAAAAATGCAAAAGTAATACATTGTGGAGGGGTGAAATGAGCCTTTTTCTGAACTTTTAATAATATGTCCAAAGCTGAACTTTCCCTGGATGTCCCACTTTTTTGTCTCTGCATGTAAAATAGCATTACACTCTCTCTTAGCCAAAAAAACTGGATAATGTCTTCCCTGATTCACTCTATAATCCCTATTGACCTTTTACTTGTGAAACCGAGAGAATTTCTAATTTACCAACAGTTTTTGAAAACAATACTACTTAATATTCTAAATTTCTGTATAGAATTTGCTTTTATTTTATTTTATGTCAGGTATTTACGCAGGATGAGAAAAGCAAAAAGGCATTCTGTATTTTATTGTGGCAGGATTTTTGAGCAGTTGGCAGTTTTCATTGATCCATTGCTGCCAAGGTTAGATATAGTAAGACAGGCATTTTAAATCTTTTAAAATATCCCGTTGGGCTTGAAACAAAAATAAAAAAAATCAACAGTTAAACCCCTGAAAAACGTTTGCCCGTTGGGTTTGAGGGTGCAATATGGTATCTGAGAAGACAGCATACAGCTTGTTGACCCAAATTAGGGCCTATACTTATGCTGACTGCCAACCAGTAACCCTTATTTTCTCCATAGAGATTCACTGCTACGTGAAGATGTTACTACAGTTCACAATGCCCATAGTTTGAAAAATCTTGCATATTCTCCTGATCTAAATCCTATTGAAAATACTCAGGGATGGAATGAGAGGCAGGTTTACTAAAACACTCATCCACCTACTGGAAATACCTGCCTCAAGTGTGTCTACATTCTGAACTACTCAACAAGAATGCTAAGGCTACTCACTACTTTATATTGTACTTTTAGTTCTGCTTTAGGAGTTTTTGGCCTAATTATCTTAAACCTTTGTTCACCTGAACAACCGATTTAATTTTTTTTTTTGTCAGAAATTGCCCCCTGCTCCTGCTTCTTCCTTTTAGCTTTTTGAAGCTCAGCCTACAACCTGGTCACCATGCAGCTGCACAAAAATGCAAATGCATATGATTTTGATCAAAGAATATTAGTCTGTATCTGGAGACGTCCTTAAAAGAATCTGTTATATGCTCTCCATGTTGGTCCATCAAAGCCAGGCTGTTTCAAGGTCAGTGAAGCTTCCACCTTCACCTATGTTTCTATTTTGTCCGTTGAGTGAGTCAGTTGTACAATCTTTCTCCACCTAAATCCACCCTCTCATGTTTCTACTTTCCACTTTGCTGCTGCAGTAAATCCTCACCTCTCATCTTTCTGAACCCACCTTTATCTTTCTCTTCTTCCATACTGAAAAGATTATGTGTTCGAGACTGCTCCTCTTTCACCCCAAGACAATTCCCTATCCACCAAGGGTATAGTTCTGTTTGAATAATTTTTGAATTGAGTGGTAAATATCTTTACATGACAAGCTGTTTGGATTGGTGCTGATATGCAATATGATGCTTTACACATCATGGCTCAGGCTGTCCGGCCTGTAGTGTTGCCAGGCTGGAGCTACTCTGACAGGTCCCTCAGAAACACTGCAGGGAAAAAAGACCTTTCTGAGAAGCCTCGGAAATGCAAATGTCACATTGATGTTAAATTCTTCTGATGAAGTGCTTCAGTGAGGTAATACATCTGATATAGCAAATGTGTTTTAAAAAATCCATTTAGGGATATGGATCAATTTTGGGTGTGGGTTACTAGGAGATTAAAGGCAAGAGATTGGTATCATGTTAATCCTGTGAAATTGCATGCTCTGAATAACCCATCCTCTAAGGTCAAATTTTACACCAAACTGACTCCGGATTAAATTAAATTAATGTCACACACTGACCTTGCATGGAATTTTAGCAAAAGTTGCTGGAGAGTTCATCAGGATTAATGAAACCAGCCTTCAGGCTTATCCCCTGATTCTTACCATCATAATCCTACGCATTGTTTGCTCTGAGATGGGCAAGGATCCGATTGTATTCATCATTCCCTTCAGCAGTTTCCCATATTTACCTAACACTAAAGCAATCATGCTGATCAGCAGAGGTAATCAAGAGTGAAATCACATCACTCCCCTCTGTGCAATATGGATAAGAATTAAACCATTAAACTATTTGCTCCAAAGGGCTTAAGGTAAGGACGTTCAAGAGTGCACCGTATGACAAATACCTCATATTACGTTCCTATTTTATAGGGAGTGGTCTTCGATGGGAGTCATCTGTACCTCATTGAGCCCTTATAAAATAGCTGGTGTTTGAAGCAGCCACAAGTCGAGATACTTAACTCCTTCCTGTGGGTGTACGCTTTTGAAAGCTTTACTGCAGTGAGCTGTGCAAGAAGCACCTACACACTGTATAAAAACATTTCCACACAATTATAGTCTAACAGGCAATTGTGCGTCCATAATGTATAGGAAGGGCTTTAATATCTTGGATCTGGAAAATGGATTCCTTTAGAGTCGGTGGGAAGGGTTGGAGGATAACTCCTATGCTCGTGTTTCATAAACTGAGCCACTTATATATAACATGAAAATATACTTTTATGAAAAACAAAAAAACCTTGAATTTACTTTAATTTTCCTCAACTATTCAACTTGAAAGGCAAATGTAACTCAAGATCAGACATCTTTCTCAGTGTTTCTCACATCCAGTTTTCTCTTTTATGTCTGAATTCAAAGCTTTGCCAGAACTCCCACGTATGTCTGATTCTTAAAGTCACTGTCTGCCCTCATAAATAGATGTAAGCCCTCTACTTCCTCAGCAGTAACTATCCATCTTCGAGGTTTTTAAGATCAATAACAGTTTCTCCTATTTTTTTAATTGCAATTACCAATCTAAGGGCAACATTTTGCTGATTTCTTCAAATGTCACGCTAATATAGGAAAAGATATTCAGTTATTTATTAGGTAGATACATGTGGCAATGCTGTACATAAAAGGTGATATTGTGAGTACACAGATCAAAACCTGTCCTAAAAAAAAGTATGGGACATGGAAGAAACAAAATTTAAAGTCAAGTTAGATATAGTTGCTCTGAGTGCACAGTTCAAACACTAGGCTATTCAAAGCGCGTTGCAAGAAAGTAACACAAAGATAAAGAAAATTACCTTAAAGACCTTTAAACATTGCATGAAAAAGAAATAATCAAACGTAAAATTTGAATACCTAGGGGGTCTATACTTGGTCACCAGTCCATCACAGGACAACACAGAGACATACAAGACAAGCAACCATGCACAAACTCACACCCAAGGGCCATTTAGAGAGACCAGGTTTTTGAACTGCAGGAGTGAGCTGGGGTAGCCAGACAAAACCCTGTGTAATGCCTGGACAGAATCTGGAGACCAGATAATTCAAACGTTTAAAAGAGTTTAAAAGAGGTGTTGCTGGAACAGGAGATGACCGGAGCTGTGGGAAGAAGTTCAGGGTTAGTGGCCAAGAATAACGCAGTGATGATGACAATGCAATAAATAAAAGCAACCAACCTTCTCCAACCTTTATTTTTGTGGCACAACTAAGTTGTTCTGTGATGATCCAGTGCCAGGATCATCACAGAACTGTAAGGTACGGGAAAACGGACCCAAGAATCGACACAGACAGGTCAGTGGAAAAATAAAAAGGCTCTTTATTTTTAGAAGCAACTAAGCGTGCTGCTGGTGACGCGCAGCTCACTCTCAAGCCGGTACCCTCCTGCTGAGAGCTGGAGGTCCGGCTGCGGACTGGGTCCGCGGGGCGGAAACCGTGGAGCGGCAGACGGGCTGGTGATCCGCTGGGGGACTCTCCTGGTGTGATCCAGAGAAGGTCCGGGCGTAATCTCCAGAACACGGGGAGATTACCCCCGTTCCAAAGGGGAACGCTGTGCGTTCCAAAGGGGAAATCCAAAAGCAGGTCCAGGTCCAATCCAGGGTTCTTTAACGTGCGGGCTCGGAGGTACAAAAGGGTTGGTAATACAGGTCAGGCGAAAATCGGGTCTTCCAAAAACGGGTCAAGGTCGGGTAACAGGGCAGGCAATCAGAAAATGCTGGAAAGTACTCAGGTAGTTGGCTTGAGAAGACCTGGCGCTGGTAGTTTGTTTGACAGTGGTTTATAAGGAAGTGGAACCAGGTGAAGCCAGTGAAGGGTGATTGCAAGTGGGGTGGAGCAGAAACAGGTGTGCTGAATGAGGGGTTGGGTAAATTGAATTGAGTAAAGAGCATCATAAGCAGCATTTTAAGCCTCATATGTTGCTTAAAATAAAATTCTCAGGGATATTTCATAAATGTATTTGGTTTAGCCTTTCTATGGATATATGATTACCTCACGGAGAAGTACAGTCTACAGATTTAAATGCATGTAGACATTCATGTCAAAGGTTACGTCTTTGACAGAAAAATCAGTAACACATTTTGTAGTACAGCAAAATTCAGGCTGTTATCTGTCCTTTGAGATTAACTATCAAAGGACTCAGAAATCAAACTCATGATTCATATCATATTGACTGCGCAAAAGCATTCCTAACAAATCCTTACAGGAAGCTGCTTCCAAGCTCTTGGAAATCAAATCACTGAAGTGAAACCTTTTAAAGATTTCAGCTTAGTGATGGATAACAGAGGACTCTAAAAAACCCGAAACCTTCCTGCACATATTGTGCCCCGCCGAGAAAAATCATATCTTCATCCAAGGTCCGCTTAAAGGAGAGGGGGATGGTTACTGATGGCACTCACCTTAGTAGTGTTGCCTGTCTCCGTTTTCCTATCTAATATGCAACATTGATGGCTGTTAATCCATTATTGATGCTCCATCTCAGCTGATATTCAAAGGCCAGGTTTTGACCAAGCCCATTCATCTCATGGATATTTTAGGACCCTTTCTCCCAGAATATCACTGCTTCAGTTCCAGGAAGAAAAAGATGAACAAATAAAGTGCACTCACAATTACACTGTCAGCGTGTGGTTGGCTAAAACATTCAGAGTATTTCAGTTCTAATTAATCACCATAGTTTAAGCTTCCTAAAATATCAAAATGTGCAACAGTAAAAAAAATGAGACAAATTTTGCATAGAAATAGTTATTTAAACTTTCACAAGCACAATGTTTTAGGGCAAGTACAAATCATTACAATACAAGGAATGAAAAATTCCTTACCTTGTTATTGCTGGAAGAGACAGATATTATCCAGATGTTGTTGTCTGATTTCTAATCTCAGATTTTAAAAAGCTTTTACCTGCCAATTTTAATTTCAGCCAATTTCTATTTAGCTAAAATAATTACTAGCATTTAAACATAAGTAGTATACATAGTCTTTGATTATTTATGATAGAGGGGAAGAGCCAGTGTCTCACCAAAATTTCATTATAACATAAGGACAATAAAGATTCTTGATTCTTACACTAAGAAAATAAAAATAAAAAATAGATGGCAGTGCCAGGCTTTGCAGGCACCTGAGGCTCTCGACTCATTATGTGTATTATTTAGTTTTTATCCCTGTTATCACCAGTCCAAGCTTTATTCCAGCATGGAAAGGCTGAGCTGCTAGAAGAGGGGGAAAATTCCAGAGTTTACAGATCCTATGAACCACCACAATCAGACTATAGTCCACCCGAACTGCAGTGGACAATACAGGCTGTGATCAATCTGCATCTAAGGCCTAAATGCAGGCAATCCTGCAGACAAAAGTAGGATCGCCAACAAAATGGACTGCTGTGTAGCGACCTTCATATCTATCTATCTATCTATCTATCTATCTATCTATCTATCTATCTATCTATCTATCTATCTATCTATCTATCTAGATAGATAGATAGATAGATAGATAGATAGATAGATAGATAGATAGATAGATAGATAGATAGATAGATAGATAGATAGATAGATAGATAGATAGATAGATAGATAGATAGATAGATATTTTATTTACCACATCAGTGAAAATGTATCTTGTGGCTTGACAACAACATACTGGATGCTGCAGTGGAGCTAGCAAGCGGCTCTTTGTTTAGAGCTGACAGGACTACAGCTGCAGAGAAAAGCAAAGGTGGAGGTCTGGCACTGTATATTTTTAACTCTTGGTGTACAGCAACAAAATCAATATTTCAAGGGAACCTTCTGCTCCCCCGAGCTGGAATATCCGACAGTGAAGTTCAGACCATTTAAACTGGCTGGAGAGCTCAGTTCTGTTAATATTATCACAGCCTACATACAGCCAAGAGTTAACACCAAATTAGCCTTAAAGGAACTTTGCCTTATCACCAGTCAAATAAACACTCATCCAGAGGCAACTGTGATTGTAGCTAGGGACTTTAATCATGTAGAATTTAAAAGCCATGGTTCCCAAATTTTCCGAATTCATAAAGTTCCCGACCAGAGAAATCAGTATATAAGACCTGTGAATAGTGTTGGTGAGATGAGGCCTCATGAAGCATTAAACCACTTGAGCCATTTGCTTCAGGAAAGGGTTGTTCATGAGGCTTCATTTGCACATGAAACCACCTACTGGCCAAATGCAGAATCACAGTCAGTAATAATGTAGCTACTCTTAATTTGTATCCTTACTAAGGTTACAAATTATAATTGCCCTTGGGAATTATCATAAAAAGTAATACCCATTAGTGTATCTTATGATTATCACATCTGTAAAATATTTCTTAAATGTTCTGTGTATATTTTCTAAGTACAATAATATATGACAGGCTCTGTATGTTTTTATGTTGCTTTAATGAAATGGCATGGGCTTAAATAGACAAAGTGCTTGTGAAACTTGGATGAGGGCACTGGATGCTTGTGCAACTTAGACAATGATATGAAAAATGGGAGATTTTACTCAGAAATAAGAGTTTTTCAACAGTTTTTGGTTTTAATAGATTCTTTTTATAAAATAATATAATAAAAAAATATAATAAAATATGCCCAACTACATACAGTGAACAAAAGAAGAAAATCCAAAGCAGTCATTTTTATCAAAACTAAACATATCATAAAACATGCAGTCAACAAAAACCTATGACTTTGAATCTAGAGTCAAGGAGGGTAGCTACAGGGATAGGATACTTGTGGTTTGCAAAATCTAAAGCTTTTCCCATAGTTGCCTGATAAGGTGGTTTCCAACTTGTAATGCAGCTGCTGGTGACGGATTTGTCATCTTCTCCTAAACGCTTTGCTCCAACATTTTATGAGGGGAATCACTTTGGAGGCAAAAACATTTTTCTCTGCAGACAGTTCAACAGTGGCGTCATAAAATGGAGACAGCAAGGTAAAGCACCCTCCAACAATGCTGAACTCCTCTGATGTTAATAAAGAGGTGTCAGTGGGCCAGCTATAATGAAACAGTGAATATACAGTTCTTGAAAAGCAAATCAAATAAATCTTAAGAATGTTAGATTTAGCAAACCCTATTGGGAGAAATCAAGTTAAATATTCCCAGATAGGTGAAATGCTCCTCTTCCTAGCTGGCTCCATCGTCTATCATCTCCTCACTCTTCAATCTCCAAGCTCCTCTTCTCACCTAAACTTTACAAACTGTCTCCAAACTATGAAAACTCTTTCCAAACTCTACTGTACAAGCCAGCAAAATTATATTCAAAACTTGAACTGACCGCAACTCTCCAACAAACTCCCATGTTTTGACTGAATACTGAGGCGCTCAAATGCCTGCCAAAACTAGCAGGTAATCTGAACCACTTCCCGAAGCAGTCGCGTGGTACGGCTGGGAAGCGAGGCTCCGGCCGTCATCATTTTCAGCTCCTCCCGTAAATGAGCAAGCCTCGAAATGCACCTTGCGGAAATGCCCCATCCACTTCAGGACATGTCTCGAAGCCTCGGCTCATCTCATAACATCCCTACGTGTGACTATATTCACCAAGATTGTCAGAGTCCCCAGAGTGCTCCTATTTTAGCTTAAAAACTCCTGCCAATGGGTTTAAGGTTAAGAGTGATGCAGGTAGTTGCTGAGAGCGACTCTGATTGAGCAAACAACAGAAACTTTAATCTTCGTAAGAAGGTGTGGTTGACCCCATTACTAGGTGTGATGCTGTCTTCACACCTAGTAATGGGGTTGTGATTGGTTGACAGTACAAGAAAAAAAAAACTTAATCTATTTAATATTAATGTGCACTTACCTGTCAGCTGATATCCTGCTTGTGTAAAGCGCTTGTATTTGGCAAAGCGATCAACACAAAATGGAGAAGAAAAGGTGGAGAAAACCGAATCGGACAGAGGAGCAGCGCCTCTGTCAGACACATCTCTGTGGACCTAACCCCTGCCTACAAACCTGTGATCTGCAGAACCAGACCTGTCGTCAGAACTGTTCAGGTTTGGACTCAAGAGACCTGCCTCAGCCTTACAGGACTGTTTTAAACACACAGAGACTAAGTAGTGTTTCAAGAGTACGCTGATCTGAATGAATACACATCATCTGTGCAGTGCTATATTCACTTTTGTACTGATGCTCTCCTACCCACAAAGACAATCAGAATGTTTCCTAACCAGAACCCATGGATAAAAGTGCAATACGGTCATTGCTGAAGGCCCCAGATGCAACATATAGATCAGTAAATAGACAGCAGGGCTAGAGGTGAGCTGAAAAAGGGACCCAGGTACAAGCAGTGCATTGAGCAACACCTCAACAGCAACAACCCACATAACACGTGGAGAGGCATCAGGACCATCACAGATGATAACCACAGTGACCAGCAAGTCAGCAGCGACCCAACTGTCTACCTTAAACAGCTTCCTTGCACTCTTGGACTCTAAGCAGCAAAAGGTCTGAACATCTTCCTGAGCCAGATGTACAGCATCAGCTTCTCATCATCATCAGCTCAGTTCATAGTCTGTTACATGCTTACAACCATGTCACTGGTTCCACAGATTATTGAGCCGATTGAGAATTATTACACTGTCTCTACATACTAATGTCTATTTGCACACTTTTTGCATCTCAGGAAGTCTTTGTATGCAACAATCCATGCAAATTGCACAGTTCTTTAACTTGAAGATTAACATTTTTGCAAATGACTATTTGCACATTTTAACTTTGTTGTTTTCTGATACATTCATGCAATTGCACAGCAATTTATATCATTCTGTAAAGTGACTGTTGTCTTTTTTGAGTCAAACATTTAAATCATGCCAAATGCAAAGGACTATTTGCACGCTTTTAGTTGATAACCAAAATGAAGTGATAACCAAAATGAAGAAGCATAATTTGGTTCTTATGCTCCACACCACTCCCAGAAAACTGTAAAAGTGCTGCAACCTTGAGTTCATTTAAATCAAGGTTAGAAATCTAAATATTATGTGTGCGTTATGTCTTACCAACATTTTAGTTTGGTTACATAACGACCACAAAGACTATTGATTTCTTTTATTCAACGTGTACAATAACAACAATAACAAAAGTCTCTCTTTCAATCCTCTGGATTGAATTACATTTTTTTTTAACAATGTCAGAATTTATGCTATGCAAGTTGATCAACCTAATCTTTAAACTTCCAATAACCTAGAAGTTTTGTTAGGGACAGATCTCTTCTGCGGCTTTGATCTCTCATTGTTATGTGCGATGGCTGTCTAGTTTTTTGTTTCACTGCCAGACTTGTGTCCTTGTGCGGTGTTGATTCGCTGCATAGAAAGTAGCTCATTTAACAGAATATGAAAAGAAAATGAGCTGAAAAGAGCTGGTGCGTCTGGAGTCTGCATCAAGACTGTGTTCAAGTGAAGGTTGTGGCAAGTCAACACGATATGACAGATTTACTGCAGATATAGATGCACGTATGAAGGAGAATAAGCCATTAGCTTCCACATGTGACAGCTGACAGGTCAGGACAAAATAAAGATGAGCAAAAACTGAACAGACAATGAAATTCGTGCAGTCACACATTTTAAGGAGTTTTACATGGCATAATTGTCATGAATTGACTGAACAACATATTGGTTGTTTAAGTTTAAAATTACCTAACATGTTTTTTTGAGCTTTGTTTTTTATCCAAAAAAGAAGATGCAGCACAACATTTTAATGTATCAATATTTTTTCTGGATCCATAACTTTAATGTCTTCTGTGGCCACAGAGTGTACAAGGTGTAGAGTCAAATCTTCTATTCAAACCTCTCGCTTTCCAATCAAATTATATATAGTAATGAATGAGATGCTGTTTATTTCAGCCAGTGCAGTCCTCCTACACCTCTTTATTAATTCAATGTAATTTTTTCACTTTAAAAAGCTATGCCATAGAGCCTGATCTTGTAATGTGTTTTGGGAAATACCGTTAAAATCTACAAGAGATCATTTAACAATCGTTGGACAAATTTGTCCCACTTAACTGACATAAGTTCCTATATACATTCTTCTTCCTGGAAAGCTTCATACTTGGATTGCCTCCATGCAGATCCTCAAAACTTTTATTTCCTTTGTCTCCAACATGCTACTCTCATAAATGTGTTAGTGTGCTCCCCTATATAGCCACTTCTGGGTCCTATGTTTACTATCCTAACTGTTTGGTTTACATTTTAGATTAGTCCTGTTTGAAGACAGTTTCCTCACCCACGTGCAGTCACTCAGAAGCCACCATCTGAGAAAAACGGAGGAGTGGTTCGGGGGAATGAGGGATATTGTTGTGGAATTTGGAATCAGGGGAAGATATTGAGTTTAGGAATAAGAAGACAACGTTGGAGCATATTGTGATCAGGGTGGTGGGTTCTAAAATCCCCAGCAGTCAGAAGAAGAATATTGTCAAACTTTTTTCAAATATATATTCTTATGGCATGACCTTTTACAAGCATATGCAGTAATGTGTGGAGCTGCAGGAACCCAGCCATGCCCTTAAGTAGAGATCCGCTCTTAGGAAATAGTTTCACACAGAAACAAACTTACAACCACACACAGGGATCACGAGACCATCCATGGATTTTTCCATACCCGTCTAATTCTCTTGAGGGCTGGTACTCCAGCAGTCACTGTGCAAGAGTTTTCACCCTTGCCACTCCATCACAGAGTAACAGAGATAAAGGACAAAGAACTGTTCACACTCATACTAATACCTAGGGGCAATTTAGAATGACCAATTAACCGACGGATGTCTAAAGTGGGACACGAGGGCCATAGGTCACCCTTTGAATACTCTTGTGTAATCCTCAACCACAATTCAAGAATGGTGCGAATTTGGACCTCCAGTTAATGGAGCTGATGCAGGAAAACTCTTTTGTAATGTTTTGGACAACATTTTAATGAAAATGTATATCTCACTGAATAAAAAAAAATGTTTTATGAAACCCAAAGTATTTTAGTTTAATAAGTCAGTTTTGGCTTTCATTTTAATGTTACAGTAAGTAGGGACAAAAAACAGTCGGTGACTTTTACACAAAAACAGATTTGGTCTAACCCATCCATTAAACGGGGCTAAATAAAGCAAGGGTTTTGGTAGTTGAAGCTGAAAATAAAACATTATAAAATAGAAAACATTCCACCCAAAAAATTAGGAAACTGCACACCTCTTTTTTATGCAAACATCTGAGTGGCTGTGAAGTCAAATGAGGGGAAGAAAAAAAAAAAAAATAAAAAAAAAAAAATGCACTGTGTTTCACACGGACTTAAAAGAGGGACGGACAACAAGGAAGAGAGAGCAGAGAAGAAAGCAAGCCAGACAAACAAAGAGGACGGAAGTTTGGGGGATCAGAGATCCTGGACACTTTGTGCAGAGGAGGACAAATCTGCAAGACGAGCAGAGAGGCAGCCGGTAAGACAAGCTGTAATGTCTATTAAATCAGACTGCAAGGTACCTCCAACAGGGCCTCCAGATTTGCCAGCTCATTAACACCCATTGACAGCAACACCTGAACTGAAGAGGTGGATTGTGGTGAAAGAAGTTTGGCATTGATTGATTGATTTTATAATTGCACTGATTCTTGTGTTGTTGAATAGTGGATTTGGATGTTAAGTTTACCTATTAATTAACTTAGCATTATTTGAGAAAGATTTGCAACTGGAAGCTATTTATATTTATAAAATGAATATTTATGACTAATATTGAAAAGTAGATATTTGTATATTTAAATAAATGTAATTGTAAATATTTATTCGAAATGTATTTTAAAGTTAAAGAACTTAAGTTTAGTTACTTGTTCATTTAACTTTGATTACTTTGTGGGTTTGATTCACAGTGGTTTGCTTTGTATTGTTTATATAGATTACCATTTCCTTTGTAGTTTGAGTGAAATTAATTTAAGTAAATTAACTTATGGTTTAGTAATTGTTTATTTTTCTTCTTTTTGGGCTTGTTTAAAGGTTTTTACCTGCTTCTGGACCAATTTGCACATGTCCTGTCATTCACCAAATAAATGGAGGATAAAAGAAGGAAAACTGCGTGGTCCTTTGAGTAAAAACCCTGTTTATATAAGTCTGCATGAATTTGTCCATCCCTTTTTCAAGTGGGGAAGCTGCACAGATTAACAAAGAACTTGACAGTAAAAACCGGCATAAACTGCTGAAGAAAAAATAAATAAGCTAATTAAAGGATCTTGCTAAAGAGAAGACAGTGCTGACATCATTTGTTTCCCTGATCTGTGAACAACTGAGACTGATTCAAAAGATGGCAGAACCAGCTGATGGAAAGTCTGTTGAAGAACTAAAGATGGAGAGAACGACAGCAAAGAGGTCGTTGACTCGATTAATCAATAACATAACTCGGATGCATGAAGATATGACTGAAGAGGAATTAAAGGACAGTTTCCACAAGCTCAACATAGAGGCTGGAAAAGTAATGGCAGCAAATGATGATCTGGAAGCAAGTCTCATCGCAGAAGTGGAATCCAGATTGGGTGAAGATGACAAAGCCGCAGTGACTGAACAGCAGAAATCTGATCTGGAAAAGACTGCAAAGGAATGTGAAGCAAAAGTAAGAGAAGTCAAATGCTTAATCCAGGAAACCCTGTGGAGAACCTTTGGAAGGACTGAACTGTTAATTGCACTTCAAGCAGCAGAATCAGAATGTGAACATGCCGCCACCATCAGACCAGGAGTGGAAAAGGAGGCATATGACTTCACTCTCAACCACCTGAAGGAACTCTTAAAGGTTGCAAAAGAAGCTCATTCTCACTGGAAAAGATGGATCCCTCATGGCAGACGGGATGAAATCCAAGATCGGCTGGGAGGATTGGAACTCAGGGTCCCCAAGCTGGTTTCCAGGACAGCAGAGTTCATTCATGCAAAGCTAAAAGAAGATGAAGGAAAAGAGGAGCAAATTGCAATGTCCCGAAATTATTCCTTACCAACCATCAAGCTAAAACCAACATCGCTCCCAAAGTTTCTTGGGAACAAACGTGACTTTTACAGATGGAAAAGGGACTGGGAAGCACTTCAAAAACAAGGAGAACCAACCGGTTCAAAGGAGGTGAAAAAAGCACAGCTATTGGACAGTCTAGATGAGAAAATCACAAGAGACCTCCGCTTAATCTCCTATAGCACTCCAGAAGATATTTTTCAAATCCTTGAAAACCGCTATGGAAATCAGACAGCTATTGCAATTGAAATTGTGGAAGAGCTACAGAAAATTCCTGCAGTTAGAGGTCACCAGCCAAGAAGAATCGTGGAGTTGATTCAAGCTGTTGAAAAAGCTCTTAAGGATTTAAGTGACCTTGGAAACACCGGCGCCATTAAAAACCCTCTGGTGACAAAGTCAATTGAAATGAAGCTTCCTGAAGTTTTAAAGAAGGAGTGGCTCGTTTATGCAGCTGATAAAAGGAATGCTGTGGTACCAGAGAATCGGTTTGATCACCTCCTTGCATTTCTGAAAGATCAAGAAAATATTTATGAGCAACTAGAGCAACTGAGAGAGGAGGATTCAAGTAGACGAGAGACCCGAATGGAGCAAAGACATGCCAGAACCAAGTCAGTCAAAGCAGTTGATGACTTTGCAAGTTGTGTTGTCTGTGGCGATGGAAAACACAGGAAAAGACTCTACTTTTGCAAACAGTTCAGAACATTAACATTAAATGAGAAAAGAGCTGCGGTTAAGAAGGTAGGAGCATGCAGTAAGTGTTTGGAAATACATGAGGACAAATCATACTGCAAACCTGGGTTTTTGTGCAAGAATCAAAGCTGCAGGAGTGGAGATGATCCACATCACTACTATTTATGCCCAAGTGCTGAAGCCAAGAAAAGCAACACAGCCCAGAGGAGGAACCGAATGGGGCCAGAAGAAGACAAAAGTAGCAGAAAGTATACTGAGGATCAAGAAGATTTTCTTAAGAAATTGTCTCCCGAGTTGGCCAAACATTGCAGAGATGTATTTTCAAATACTGCCTCTAGGGTTTTTAATACAACTCAGAATCAGTTAAATCTCCTGATGGATAGTGGAGTACAGGAACTGCCAGTGTTGATGATGCTTCTTGAAGTTACTGCAAATGCTGGACAAAAGATCGGCACATTAATTGATTTAGCGTCTGATACAAATTACATAACACACAAGGCTGCAAGTAGATTAAATCTCAAAAGTGAGGAGATCACGCTCATTGTCCATGGAGTTGGAGGGATGAAAGTTTGTGTGGAGACAAAACGTTACCTCTTAAAGATTCGTGTGAAAACCTCCAAAGGCACCCTTAAACCTTACCAGCTTGTTTGTTATGGACTTGACAGCATTGCAGACATTCATAAGCATGTGAAGGCAAAGCAGCTGCAAAGATTTTTTCCAGATGTACCGCTGGATGAACTTGTAAGACCCAGAGAAATAAGCTTACTTATAAGCCACAGAGAAGGTCAGTTGGCACCACAAAGAATTAGAGTTGTGGGGAACCTTGTACTGTGGGATGGGCCCTTAGGAAAGGTGGTTGGAGGAACTCACCCCGAACTGTTTGAGGAACTTGCCATGAAAGCTCATGCAACCAAAACACATTTTGCAAGGTCAATGAGGACAGCTGCTGTGAGATATGAAGAAGTCATTCATGAAATCCCACAGCATCCGCCATTAGATCATCAGGTCTCCATCCAAGTTAAGGCATCAAAGACTGCAACTACAAGCCGAGATTTCTTGGAGTGGTGGAAATGGGACAGTATTGGCACAGCTTGTGAACCCAAGTGTGGAGGTTGTCGGTGTGGCAACTGTCAGCCAGGAGGAAAGGCGATGACGCTCGCTGAAGAAAGGGAGCTTGAGGTAGTGAAGGAAGGCCTCACCTACAGTGGAGGAGACAGCCACACAGACGAACCTCACTGGCACGCTAGATACCCATGGTTAGAAGATCCAGCATCCCTGCCAGACAACAGAAATGCAGTCGAAGCTACATTCTTTAGAACAGAGAAACAACTGGCTAAAGAACCTGACTGGAAAGCTGCTTATACTGAACAAGTGCATGACATGCTTCAGCGTGGAGCTGCGATTAAATTGTCTGAAGAAGCAATCAAGAAATGGAACGGCCCAGTGTGGTATGTAAGCCATCTAATTGCTCCAAATCCGCACTCGGTGACAACTCCTGTAAGACTTTTTGTGGAACAGCAGTCAGAAATTTAAAGGAGTAAGTATGAATGACCTGCTGATGAAAGGCCCAGATGTCCTAAACCCGATCCGTGCTGTCCTATTAAGGTTCCGAGAGGGAGCTTATGCTGCATTAGGAGATATAAAGAAAATGTATAACTCTGTTTGGCTGGAAGAAAGAGAAGTTCACCTGCACAGATTTATTTGGCGTGATTCTGAGGATGAGAGAGTTGGAGATTATGCAGTTACAAGAGTGAACATTGGAGATAAACCTGCAGGATGCATTGCACAGGTGGCGATGCGAGAAACTGCAAGTTTACCCTCATTTATTCATCTTAAAGAAGAGAGGGAAGTCCTTCAGAATAATAGCTACGTTGATGACATTCTAACGTCCCACAATGACCCAGTCAGGTTAAAGGAAATCACAGAAAATGTGGAGCGCATTCTCAAAGCTGGAGGTTTCAAACTCAAACCATGGGTGTTTTCTGGGCAAAGTGGGAGGAACGACAAGCAGGATGAAGTGAAGGTAAAGACCATGGTTCTACCAAACCAAATGCAGGATGAGGACAATAAAGCACTCGGCCTGGGGTACATTGTGGAGGAGGACAAACTTCATGTCATGGTCAGCATAAATTTTTCAAAGAGGAAAAAGAAGATGCGACTTGGGCAAGACCTTCACTTGGACCAAATCAGAAGTCAAACACCAAACCCTTTGACAAGGCGGGAGCTCCTCAGTCAGGTGTCTGGTCTATACGATCCAGTTGGCTTGGTAACTCCTGCAAAACAGAAAGGGGCAATCCTAGTGCGGAAAGCTTTCCAAGAGGCAAAGAACGTGAGTAACCAGGTCAAAGACACCTGGGATTTAGCACTCTCCAGTGACCTTAGAGAAGATGCAATCAAGCTCTTTGAAGAGTACACTCAGCTTAGTAAGATCCAGTTTGGCAGAGCATTAACTCCCTTGCATAACAGCAGTGACCCTTTAGCAATTACGTTTTCAGATGGAAGTGAATATTCTTATGGAGCCGTGTTGTATCTGAGGTGGGGTTCAGCTCAAGATCCAATCATTAGACTGGTGGAATCCAAAGCTAAGCTTACTCCATTGGAACAAAAAGGTGAGGCTGTTAAAGCAGAGATATGTGGAGCTGTGTTTGCATCACGTTTAAAAAAGTACTTTGAAATGCACAGCCAAATCAAAGTTGAGAAGTGGTATCACCTTATTGATAGCCAAACAGTTCTTGGAGCAATTCAAAGAGAAAGCTATGGTTTTCAATCATTCTTTGCAAATAGGATTGGAGAGATCCAGAGCAACACAAGAATCCAAGATTGGTGGTGGATTCCTGGGAATCAAAACATTGCTGACATCATTACCCGAGGAGCCAGCCCTCAAGATCTTGGTATTGACTCTAAGTGGCAACAAGGCCCAGCATTTCTAAAATCTCCAGTTGAAAAGTGGCCAATTAAATCATCTAAACAACTTGCTATCGATGCAAAAGAAAGCATCACCAAGTTGCAAAAGAAGGCATTCATTGCTGTAACCACAAGGACTGGGATAAAGGAATCAGAGCTCAAACAAGAATTACCTCAGAATCAAACGGAGGCCTTGGCAAAAAAGCAGCGGCCATCTGTGTCCATACAGAACCTGGTGGATGTTTGTCGCTTTAGTAGTTTTACACGACTGGTCAAGACGGTTGCCTGGGTTTGGAGAGCGGCAAAGAGATTCATTAGAAAAAATCAAGTTGCAGTTAAACCAAAGTGGGAGGCAGTCTGCTCAACAGGGGTAATTTCTGTGAGAGAACGAGAAGATGCTCTCAGGGACATTTTTCTTGCTGCTCAGATGAGTGCCAACTTTCCCAGAACAACCATAGATAGGTTGGTGGTTTATCAAGAGGAAAAGTCTGGATTATTAGTCTGTGGCGGCAGAGTGCAGATCTTTAGAGAGGACAGAGCTGCAGTTCCCATCATACCCCATGATGCCTGGGTGTCAACACTGTTGGGCCGAGAAGCTCATAATGCTGCACATGATGGCGTTGCTGGAACCCTACTAAGGATGAGGAAAAAAGCCTGGGTTGTAAAAGGAAGGAGGATAGCCCAAAAGATTGTTGACAGCTGTATGGTCTGCAGGAGAGCTCGGGCTCTGAAGTGTCAGCAGGTGATGGGCGATTTGCCACCTGAGAGGGCTGAGCCGGCTCCTCCTTTTAAGTTCACCTCAGTTGATCTCTTCGGGCCTTATCATGTCAGAGATGACGTGAAAAAAAGGGTGACAATTAAGGTCTGGGGAGTCGTCTTTTGTTGTATGGCCAGTAGAGCAATTCACACCGAATTGGCAAGCTCGCTTTCCACCGAAAGTTTCCTGATGGCTTATCAGAGATTTACTGCAATCCGAGGTCATCCACAGAAAATCTGGTCTGATGCAGGCACCAATTTTATTGGAGCAAAACCAGTTTTGGACGAGATGTACAAGTATCTGGGTACCCAAAATATATCAAGTTTGGAAGAAACTGCTGCAAAGAACGGGACTGAGTGGGTGTGGAAGATCCTTCCCGCAGACTCGCCTCATAGAAACGGAGCTGCTGAAGCTGCTGTTGGAATTGTGAAAAGAGCTTTCCAGAGTCTTGGTCAAGAATTTGCACTAACGTTCAGTGAATTTCACACAACTCTATATAACGCTGCCAATCTTGCAAATGAGCGCCCAATCGATGCCAGAATACAGAGTCGAGAGGATTGTATTCAGTACATCACACCTAACAGTCTTTTGCTCGGACGGGCATCTCAGAGTAGTGATGTGAAAATGTTTGATTTTTCCAGCTATTCATTCAAACGACTTGGAGCTATGCAAAATGACGTTACTAAGTTCTGGAACAGTTGGAGGCAGCTGGCTGGTCCCAACCTTTTTGTGAGGAGTAAATGGCACACTTCCCACAGGAATGTTGCTGTTGGGGACATTGTCTGGTTGTGTGACCAAAATGCACTTAGAGGACAGTTTATGCTGGGCAAAGTTGTAAGTGCTAATCCCGACAAGAAGGGTGTTGTGAGGGACGTAAATGTCCAGGTTGTCCCAAGTTGTTGCACTCCTATAACGAAACATGCCAAGCAAAGATCAGTGCATCCACCAAAGAAGGATAAAATTAACACCACCATTCTTCACAGGGATGTTAGGAGGCTAATCGTCTTAATACCTGTGGAGGAACAAACAGAAAGTCAAACCACAGAGGAATAAGACTCCAGATGTACCCAAAGGCACCAGAACTGCGATCTTCCCAGTGTTTCATGGAAAGATCGAGTGGGAGGTGTGAAGTCAAATGAGGGGAAGAAAAAAAAAAAAAATGCACTGTGTTTCACACGGACTTAAAAGAGGGACGGACAACAAGGAAGAGAGAGCAGAGAAGAAAGCAAGCCAGACAAACAAAGAGGACGGAAGTTTGGGGGATCAGAGATCCTGGACACTTTGTGCAGAGGAGGACAAATCTGCAAGACGAGCAGAGAGGCAGCCGGTAAGACAAGCTGTAATGTCTATTAAATCAGACTGCAAGGTACCTCCAACAGGGCCTCCAGATTTGCCAGCTCATTAACACCCATTGACAGCAACACCTGAACTGAAGAGGTGGATTGTGGTGAAAGAAGTTTGGCATTGATTGATTGATTTTATAATTGCACTGATTCTTGTGTTGTTGAATAGTGGATTTGGATGTTAAGTTTACCTATTAATTAACTTAGCATTATTTGAGAAAGATTTGCAACTGGAAGCTATTTATATTTATAAAATGAATATTTATGACTAATATTGAAAAGTAGATATTTGTATATTTAAATAAATGTAATTGTAAATATTTATTCGAAATGTATTTTAAAGTTAAAGAACTTAAGTTTAGTTACTTGTTCATTTAACTTTGATTACTTTGTGGGTTTGATTCACAGTGGTTTGCTTTGTATTGTTTATATAGATTACCATTTCCTTTGTAGTTTGAGTGAAATTAATTTAAGTAAATTAACTTATGGTTTAGTAATTGTTTATTTTTCTTCTTTTTGGGCTTGTTTAAAGGTTTTTACCTGCTTCTGGACCAATTTGCACATGTCCTGTCATTCACCAAATAAATGGAGGATAAAAGAAGGAAAACTGCGTGGTCCTTTGAGTAAAAACCCTGTTTATATAAGTCTGCATGAATTTGTCCATCCCTTTTTCAAGTGGGGAAGCTGCACAGATTAACAAAGAACTTGACAGTGGCCTTTTTTGGATCCCAGAATAAATAAATGTTTTCTACATTGTTTCCTTAAAATATTGTATGTTTAGTGTAACCAGTTAAAATGAAAGAACTTTGCTAAAAATTATCTTGCTCTTTATTTGGGGAAAAAAACAAATGTCCCACTTGTTCAACTTGCCAATTGTGGCCAGCAGTACAAAAATTTGGACATCACTGAATTAATCTAACATGTGCAAACATGTACGCTCTATGCAGAAAGGCCCTGGCCGGGATTCGAATCCTGGACTTCCTTGAGAGGCAGCGTTAAAAAAAAAAAAAGTGCAAACATTAAACTGACACAAAACCTGAGAAGAAAACAGTAGTCTTTAACATCCCATGTTCAACATGAAGCTTTTAAATTTTTTTATTGAACTCTTTTTTTATGATAACCTATGCCCAAAATAATGTGCATAAATTGATGTGATAAAGTTTCTAGGTTGGCTCTAAACTAACCTAATGCTTATAAAGGTAATTTATCAGCAGAGTTTGGGGTTCTTGAAGCTAATGTCAACCTTGGTGAGTCCCACAGATGCACTTTATTGAGGGTTCTTGAGAGCAGGCACCCTCATAAAGCAGTGTCATCACATCTTTGTTTGTGATTAATTTCTGTGTGTAAAAGACCCATTACGCCTGAACTGTGTCTTGCATTGAGCTGTCCATTGACCTTCTAGGTGATAATGGATAGCACTCTTTAAAAGCCTGCTAAGGGAGGATAGGTTATTGCTTTGTGTTTGTGTTTTTTATGTTGCATAACTTTACATCTTTGTAAATCACGATTGTTTAAAAATCTGTCATGTATCCACACATTTAAATTACCTTTATAAATACATTCGGAACTCATAACTTAGCTTTATAGCGTCTGTTGCATGTGTCAGTTTATTATCTATGTCAATCTTCTATGTTGTTTTCTAATCAATCTTATACCAGGCAACCTTTGGATCATGAGATCCAAAGGAGGTTAACACCAAATTACTAAATAAAAAAAAATAAAAAAACGATTGAAGTCGTATCTGTGACAGTCTCCTCTGGAACTCGGTTATTTCACAATCGTCCACTACAGCTTCAACTTCCCCAGCTTCCATCTGTCTGCTTGCTCTCTCCAGCCTCAAACATGTCAGAAGTCCTGCAGGAACTCACACCATACATCTCCCACTCACCTCTGCTTTCTCCACTACCCCTTCAACATCTGCAATCTCCTATAGACAGTAAGCCACTCTCAATGAATTCTCCTGATATATTTACCCATAGAAAAGTCATGTTCTGAATCTAAGACTCCATCTCAGTCTTAGATGCCGCCAAAACCCTGGGCCCGAATCCCCTCAGTTGTGCCATTTGTTCCTTGTTGAAATCTTTGTAATAAACCGCCTTACCTTTTATCTACTGCATTCCTTTTATGATTCTTCATGTATGTTAGAAAACTACAACAAAAACATGGCACAATTACTGCTACCATTATATTCCCTTTCTGTTGAAGGTATGCCTGCTCAATACTTTTATGTTCAGCTGATTTCCTTTTCTGGATAGAGCTATTGCTAAATCTAACTTTCCTGTACTTTGTTAGTCTTTCTTTATATGTAGAGTACATTTGGAAAGTTTACTATTTTTACATTTTTCCTCCATTTGTATATGATGACTCTCACTGTGGTTGACTAGAGTCCTAAAACCTTTCCAGAATAACAGATATTAGTGAATTTGTTTCTCCTCCATTCTTGAATTTCTTTAGATTAGGGCATAACGTGTTGGTTTTAAGAACTATATTCTATTTTGTTGGTGATATCTTGAGTCCAAAATTCAGGAGCTAATCAGATCTGGCTGTGACTAACAAACTCAGTCTTTACCTATTTATGTGTGCTTTGCAATCACAGATAAATCTTGATTTTACAACAGGGGGCATTACTATAAGACAATCCTCATAAGAAAACTACTTATTGTGTTTATACATGTAACATCTATGTGATATCAAATTTATTTTATCTAAAACCTTTTAAGTAGGACAAAAAGCAAGATCAGTGTAAATTTATTAAGGAGCTAATTCCTTTTCAGATCACTACCTACTGTCCTTTTGCAGTTTTTTGCTTATTTACAACAATTCAAAAACCTGGACACCAAAACATTTTTGCTTGGTCTTTGTAAGGTATGTCTCCAGATAACAGCAGTTGGCTTTAGGAATCCTACTTTGATACTTAATATTGATTTTTTTTTTTCAGTAATCCCCCCTCCCCCAAATAAAATACAGCTTTAATCTAATTGGTGTACTGCAACTTTGGAAGAATCATGTCTTCAGAGACATTGGGAGTGTATTATGTGTACCTTCGAACTAGGACTTACAGTGACCTGGTGTCAGCTGTCTACACTGCTGACAAAGCACCTTCGATCACAGGGGAATAATGTTACAGGGAGGATCTGAAAAGTAAGTGTGGGGAAAAAGTATCATTAGATCATTTAAAACATGGTCAGGAATTCCGATGTCCCAGGCGCTTTGTGTTGCTGAATATAAAGCCAACCAATTTGTAAGTAAATTTCTTGCATATTTTAAATATTCTTAGACATACTTTGAGCTTAATACAAAAATATTCTCAAAAGGGTGTTTACTTTTGATTTATAGATTGATAGCATAAAATATTTAATCATATGCAACTAAAACTGATAACTCTTGTGTTGCTACAGCTTCTCATAAATTTAGATAAGGGTCTCAGACTGATTTGCTCACATATTGTTTAATAATATCTGTTATGGTGATGCAAAGCTCAGTCGATTCGACTCCCAGGATGGTGTCACAGCTAAACTTAATGTCAAACTAGATGTAGCTACTATGAAGAGAAAAAGCAAAGAGAACAAAAAGTTCTCAAACAAATAACGTGAACAATGTGGATTTAATTTTAAAATGGAAACTGATCTGTGTATCTGTGGTTTAGTGCTGTCAGGGTTTATTGACACTTCTATGACGTTTGATCGACTGAACCACAGTAAGCTTTTTGTGAAACTAAAACAAAAGAAAATTAGCCTGATAGCATAATAAGAATCGTGGCCTACTGGTACTCAAGTAAGTGGACGCAGGTTAACCATTTCACATATGCTGATGATCTGCTCATCCTTTCTCCTAGCAGTGCGGGTTTTTCACCAGCTGCTGAATGTTTGCTCAGATTATGTATTGAAATTTCATGTAAAATATAATGCCACATTGAGTGTGCTGCTGATCTTCAGAAATAAAGGGGACAATGACCTCTGCTTTCCAAACTTTAAGTTTCAAGGCAAACACGCAGTATTTGTGGTAAAACAAAGTATTTGGGTCATTTTGTAACAGGCAGGCTTTGCGATGGTGATGATGCTGCTACTGCTGCTGCTGCTGCTGATAATGATGATGATGATGATCAATTGCCAGTGTCGCGTCACAGTCTACAGTATATGCCCAAGCCAACACCTTAGTGAGGAAATTTGCACAGACTGTGTACAAATCAAACTGTTCAGAACATACTGTATACCGCTTTACGCAGCACCACTGGCGTGCAAATATAGGAAGGGTAATCTGAAAAAAATAAAAGTTGCTTATAGTGATGCTTTTCAAATTTTGCTGAAAAAGCTCAGATCCAGCAGGACTAGCCGGGTGTTCCTTCAGGCTTATGGAACTCATTCCCTGTGTTAATGTGATGTACAGGTTTGTGTGCTGTCGAAATAACTGTAAGGACACCCTAGTTGAGATTCTGGTGAGCCCCTGTGTCAGTACCATGCGTTAATAGTCTGTGCTATGGAAGCACTGATACAATTTTTACAGTTTTTACTAATGTGTGTGTTGCATCGTATTGTTGTGTGTTGTGGTGTGGTTTTATTTCTTATGGACTACGAGTCCGATAAAATCAATTAATCAATGCAAAATTGGACAATAGTTGGAGAATTCAGCAAAGTGAGAGTAATGGATTTTAATGTCTTCCAGTAGCCTAAACTTATAGCAGCATAACTACAGATAGCTCAGGATAACCTTTGCACCTCTAATTATAAGCTTTGTCAAAAAGGAAAGTTTTGAGCCTAGTGGAGACAGGGTGTTTGCCTCACATACTAAAACTGGGAGTTGGTTCCACAAGAGAGGAACCTGATAACTAAAAGATAGGCCTCTACTTTTAGAAACTCTATGAGCCACCAGTAAACCTGCTGTCTGACAGTAAAGTGTTCTGTAAGGAACAATCGGGCTTTCTGATATATGCTGGACCTTCATTATTAAGGGCTTTTTAGTTAAGGAAAGCCTTAAATCCTTTGATAGATTTAAAGCTACAGTAAGGAGTTAGAAGAAAACCGTGGACTTAACCTCAACATTTTAACCAGTACACCGTACAGGTCCCTCCCTTACAGCGGAGCCGATGTTTGCCCTTGTTTATTTTTTTGGAGCTTAATCTAATAGGTTTTTTTTTAGCTTGCTTTTCATCACTTGGTCTTCATCTGTTTACCTGTCTTTGTTTTCTGAGCACGTGGCAGTTTTCCTGCAATGTGTGAGCAGCGTGTACATGAACATGATTGGCACTGCTACAACATTCCTCCTGGCTCTGATTTGCTGTTTCTGACTGGGAGCGGTGTATTTCTGCAGTAGGATCATTTGGGAGAAGCCAGAGGAGCTTGCCTGTTTAAATTCTCAGTTATCCGAGTCATCGCAGCAGCAAAGAGGCTTAAATTGGAGGCAACCGGACGTTCGCTCAGTTCTTTATGAAAATGTTTCAACTCCTATTGACCCTGGGTCATTAGAAGCTATTGCTTGGTGTGAGCAGAAGGTAGCACTTAAGACAGTCTTGCACATATGCAGTTATTCAAAAAGGGACTTGGGGAAGCTTACAGAAAAATCACAGACTATTTTTCAAAGAGGTGACTCCAAAAAAGACTGGAAAAGGACAACAAAACAATAATTATCCAAGAATCATGACATTTTTACTCAATTATAATGGTTTTCAATAACAATACAAACAGAAAGGGTGTGGTCTATATTTAGAATGTAACGTGAGCAAGGTCAGCCCTAATTACCAAGGCACAGGCACTGCATGAATTATGAATCTGTCATGGTGCAGTTTTGCCTGCTGCACCACGGACAGATTCAGGGCACTTTTCACCCTCCATACACCCTAGTCTCCTCTCCACCTCAGTAATCATCTATACCTGTCAGCCACTAACCAAGCCAGCATTCAGCACACCTGTCATCCTTCCTATTTAGGCTCCCTTCATTCAGCTCTTCCTTGTCGGTTTGTCTGCTCATTTCTACTCACCTCACCTTTTCCATGTCCAGCCCGAGTTCCCTTCGTCTCCGCCTGCCTGCTGTTGCTCTGGTCTGCAAGTATTCACTCTGCTGTGCTGCTGGTCCTGCTACCTCCGTGCTCCGGCTCAGTCCTGCTTGCCAGTTCCTGCCATCAACATCCTCTGGCTCCAGTCCAGTTCAGTCTCCCTGGTCTCCTGCTTCCACTACTCATCATCATCATCCAATAAACTCTTTTAAAACATATCTCTGTCTGTAGTTGTGTTCGGGTTCACCCTCAAATCATGACAGAATCTCACATTTTCATATTTTTGCGTGACATTTTCATGCATATAAAGGTTCAATCACCTTATGGTGTGGTGTGTTTATATTTGCTTGCTCACACCACTGTGTATTCAACACACCATCTGCACATCCATAATATATTACTAGAGCAGTGGCACAAAAACTGAATTACTGTAACACAATAAGAATTATGAGCAGAATTGTGTTTAATATTGCAAACATCTGTTATTTATAGTCTAAATTAGTACAAATGCCCTATTTGGTAATTTAAATTAAATATACAATCTAATAGTATGTTGACAGAGAAATAGAATGCCTTCAGTGACTATTAGACCAGAGACCAAACAAATTTCATCAAATGCCAAGTTCACCCAGAGGCCACCGTCTCTCAGACAAATATTCTTCATCCAAGGGCAGTGTGACAGCAACTATGTCCTTCATAGCTATTTACATCTTCTTAGCCTTGGGTTAAAAACAACTGTATAAATGGTACTCTTTCAAAGGCCACTGTTACTTCCAATGCTGAGATGCGAGACAGGTTCACAAAGCTTTCCCCCCTGAGAATAGAGGCATTTTGATGTAACGGCCTCCCCTGTAGCATTTGTAAAAAGTCAACTTTGATAAAAGGCAAACACAGTCCAGATTTATTCATGCCTTGCCTCCAGACACCTTGGGTGGGTATCAGTAATATTTTCAATCTCATACTGTTGCACCTCTTAAATCCAGAGTGTGTTCTACAATATATCAGGTGATGCTAAGATTTCCATTTTGTGCCTAATGCTCTCCGCAATGCAGCCAAGCTTGTAATAAACTCCCATGGAAACAGTAGATTTACTGTGGCTGCATTTCTTTAAATGCTGATTGAAATTCCTTTCAGCTGTCTCTAGATGTTCCCCTCAATCAGACAAGGATTTTGTACACTAATGTTGTGGATAATCCTCTCTCTTTACAATGGTGTCCATTAAGGAATGTTCTGTACTGTGAAATTTTATCACAAAGCTCATGTCTTTATCAGAGTGAATGAAGGCAAATTGTTCACTGCACTAATAGTGGATTGCTTATTGAGTGCATTATTGTCTGATATGCTGTACCAGTTTGTGTAATAAGAAAAGCAATGTTAGTGCAGCAGGTAATGCATGAATACATGAAATGTTTAGCACAAAGGGAAAACCCTGTCAATCATTTAAACTTTTTTTAGAGTTTTACCATAAAAGCTTCAGATCAGCTATCCATTATATTTTAAATTCGTAAAATGTGAAAACCAGCCTCAAGGTTTGTATTTAGGTCCATTAATTTACTAGTAAAACTGGCTCCCTGTGTTTAGATCAAATCCTCACACAGTAATCCCAGCAGTGAATCTACTTCGTTAAATATATGCTGACATCTCGGAAACAGAGATGCATTAGTGTTAGGATCCTTCTTATACAGGTGATAACAAATGTGTGAACACCAATGTCAAAGGGCCAGGTTTTGTGACATACAAAATAAGTTGATTATAAATCATTTCAAGACTTTTTCCTTTGTTTAATGTAGCATGTATATTTTACAGTACAAAACAAAACAAAACATTCAGGCTCTTCTTGGTAGGGGTAAATTAGGATGTCATATCCTGATCTCGTAACATTTGCCTTCACTGCCTTGCAAAACCTTGCCAAAGTTATCAGACACCTCAAGTCCACAGCACTGGGATCTTGAAAACTGACTCTTTCTATTCTGTCTGACTCTGTTATTTTTATATTCACAATATGACACATTGTTGTGTGTGCATATCATATATATATATATATATATATATATATATATATATATATATATATATATATATATATATATATATATATATATATATATATATATATATATATATAGTTAATTAGATTCACTGTAACTGATGGCTGGTGTGAACCAAAGAAGACTACATGCTGAAATTTAATCAAAACCTGCCTCTACAAAGTATTTGTCTAGAGTGTGCACACTTATGCAACCAGATATTCCGCCTTTTAGATTTTTTATATCCTGCTAGCAGATTAGCTATTTAGTTGAAATTTAAAGATCTATGTCTTAGAGGTAAAACAAGTTTAAAATACCTTTCTGAAGATCAAATATTTGCATGAAAAACCCAGGTATTTCAAAAGAGATGCATTGCATATACTGTAATGTTAATGTCTTTCTGAAAAAGGATCCTTACAGATCATTTCTCACTGTGCACCTATCCTGTGTTTTGTGTTGTTAATGTAACATCACTAAATCACTTCAGTATTTCTCTTTTAAAGAGATGAACAGAATTATACAGCTTTTTATGTTGTATGTGAAATGTCTTAAAGGGGGTCTGGAGTCGCATGATGATGCCCACTACTGCTGTTGTTTCCAACCTCTCAACTCCACCACTCGTCTCTGCTTGTTAGTGTGATCAGTGTCCCTTTGGTGTCACTGCACACAGTATATCGTCTCACTGCAATTAACTGCTGTAGGGTGAGTGAGAGGAAGTTACAGGGCTGTCCCCTCTGCAGAGCTGATACTCCCGGGAGCTTATGTAGGAAGCGAGGGAAGGATGGAAATAAGAAAGCAAGAAGAGAAAGGAGGGTGGAGAGGGAGGAGAGAGGAAAAGCAGGAGTGGAGCATGCCAAAGCTTCCCACCCACCACTCATTTCTGTAACCTCTTGGGAAAGAGTTGTTTTGTTGTGAGGAGTGCTGACAGCTTCAGCTCGTCTGCCCCCTACTGCAGAGCAAGCGCTGATGAAAGAAAATTTCAAGGAGAAAGTAAAGAAAGAGTCGTATGCTGGTTAAGATGTCTCCCTTTTTTCTGTAGGTATTGATAATTTTAGTGCATTAAAAAGAATATGTGCATTTTTATTGGTTTACAAAACTGACCAAAATAGGTAATTTCTACAAAATTGTCCTGTTATTAATCAGTAACCCACACAGCGCTGCCTCAGGAATTTTACAATCTTGAAATGATGATTCTTTACTTTTATATGTTATTTTGATGCCATTTCTTTATTTTTTTTGGTGCCTATATGTTGTGTGTTTTCTTGTGTGAAGTTGGCTTTATTTCAAAACAGCCACAAACAGAAATAGGTGAATTACACCCTTAGAAACATAAAAGCAATCATTTGAATAAAAATGTGCAACCACACTGCACTAAAAATTAAAATAAGAACTGATTTAAAGTTCACAATGATATTCAGTTTTGACTCCAGATTATCCCTATCTACAAATACGTTTTAAATCAATTTTAACCAAATAAATATTTAATTGGTAGTATTTTATATACTGAAGATGTGTTAAGTTTTCAAGTGACCTGTAACCCAGCAGTGCACTTTGTTCAAAACTGGAGTAAAAAATAAAGCAGTGTGGGATGGTTGCATTTGGTACATCAATGAGACAAGGAGCTATTCAGTCAGCAGGCCAGAAGAGGTTGTCTCTCTTAACGCTGAATAAACTGGGTAATGAATAATATAAAGCAGTCAGCTTTGTTGCTATGGTCTAGTCTGCCCCATACACCCCTCTAAAAAGTGTTTTACCTCTTTATTCATTTGTGAAAAACCGTAATACATAAAGTAGGTTTGAATGGAGTCTTTATCTTTTTCTAGTACCAGAAAGTAAGCTGTTGCATTCAAGTTTCTACTTTTTAAGTAATAATTACCCATATATTAATAATAAGATCACAAGTTGAGTCTTCCAAGGCAAGGCAGTTTATTTATAAAACCACTTTTCAGTAACAAGACCATTCAAAGTGCTATACATGAACAAAAAGGGAAAAGAGGTACATTACAAAGGAAAGCATATTGCTGTGGAATAGTAGCAGTACGTTAAGATATAAACAAGGTTGGACTACAAACTCTAATATTAACATTTAAATTGTTTTGCTACTGCCGTTTAAATTTTTTAGAGATGTTTGTATAATTTCATTTTGTTGTTTTTCTCATTTTACTATGCAACTTTGCATTAGTTGTCTTTTATCCTTTCCTTGTGTTCTTCATTTTGGATTAAGAAGCCAAGCCAACTTCAGTGAAATAGAAGAGAGGTGGCATACACCTTGGACATGTTGGCAGTCCGTTGCAGCGCTACACAGAGACAAACAACAATGCTTGAACAAATTAAATACGATACTTAAAACTGAATAAAAAAGACAAAGCAGGAGTAAAAAAGGAGCTTTAAAAATGTCTATTGCACCGTCAATGAGTGTATACATCTAATGTGTACTAGCAATGAGTTTTCCATTCATGAAAGCAAATGCCCCATCTTTCCCGAGCTTCTGCTTTATCCTCACTGCATCCATTGACTGGACAGAACACCAGATGGACAAAGAAGGCTAGTGCATTTGAAGTAGCTCAAAGACTTCAATCCAGGCAAGACTTCAATGTTTAAATACATTGAAACAAATAAATACATCGAAATTAACTTTAAAATGGAGAGGAAGTCATTACTGTGTGGATGAATTAGGAATACTATGTACTTCCCCCCATGTCCCAGTTTAAAGCCATGTGGCAGTGTTTTCTAAGAGTCAACTTTTTTTTTTTCCTGCAAGAGCCAAACACGAGAAGAATGAGCAAGTTGTTGGCTAATGAAGATAAGCATTTGTGTGTAAGAGGATTTTTCATTGCAGGATATTGTTTTTTATCTGCCCACTGCCTCAAATGAAAAAAGATGGATTTTACCAGCTTAATGATCTGACTGTTGAGTTTAAAATGAATATGCATACACAGGTTCGCAGGAGAAGACCCCTAATCCAAAAATCACCCTTGTTTTCTTTTCATAAAAAGGTAGAAAGTTTAGAGCCAGCAAAGTTTTCAATTCCTAAAGACAATCCCTTAGCCTCTTCTACAAAGTGATTAGCCCAAGTATCAAGCCCTGTGGAATCTCTATATGACAGCATGGCAGAGTAGGATCTGAACCTGCTATTCTGCACTTCTACTGCATGCTTATACAATGGACTAAATGAGATATTAGAGTATTAAAAGCCACTGTTAAATGTAAGAGAGCTGGATCTGATGCCATTAATCTGCAGCCACGAGGCTGTAATTAAAAACCTTTAACAATGTAGATTGGGTGTCATGACTACATTCGCCAGACCGACATCATTATCATGTAAAATGTTCTTTAAACTCCCTCTAGAACTTGGAAAAAAGGAAAGTGTTGATTTAGATCAAAATTTGGATATCATAGCGTTTTAACTTTTCTTCACTAAGCTTAATTTTTATGTCTTACTAATTAATCATTCTGCAATATACCGGCCGTTCAATAAATTTGACTATTACGGAAAAGTTAATTTATTTCAGTAACTCATTTCACTAAGTTATAACAAATAATTTTGGTTTATTACAAACAAACTGATGTTTTCAAGCTTTTATTTCTGTTAATTAGATGATATCAGCTTGCAGCTAAAGAAAACATTTCTTTTAAGAATAATTTAATATAAGATTACATTGCATCTTAATAAAGATATATGGGCTTAGTGAAAAGTATGTATATTACCTGCCTAAGGATCATTTTTAAAAAAATACTTTTGATCTGACATACAGGTCTCATCAGAACAGATATTCTAGTTTACTGAACATGACTGTATATAATTTGTGCTTCTCAATCAAAAAATGTGCTGCACTTAAGTACAATAGTGGTGAAAATAAAAACCTAATAAATACAAGTATTGTGCATTTCCTTCAGTTGTCAGACACTGCAGGATGTAGTTTCTGTTTTTTCTTTCTTTTCAAATCTGTTACTGTTATAATACATTCTGATAAATTGATTTTAAATGTTCTTGTACTGCATTTCACAATCTAAATTACATGGACTTTACCGAGTAAAATCATAGATTAGGAATTTTACATGGATATCTCATGCTTGCAGTTAATTCACATAAAAAAAATGGAGAGAGTGGTGACCTAGTGGTAAGAGAGCAAGGTGCTTTTGTCCTGGAGGCTGGAAGGTTCCTGGTTCGGCTTCCACAAACTGTAATTCTAGGTCCTTGAGCAAGACCCTTGCCCCAAAATGCTCCCTGGGCCCCGCACAGTGGTACCCCACTGCTCCCTGAAATTTATTTGAAATGTATGTTGCAATGACAATAAAGATGATTATGATATTTATTGTTAAATACACTGTACAAATTAGCTCATCCTCCAACTTTTGGAGTTACAAAACTAAAGAAAGCTAGAACTACAGAAGAAGAGAAGAGGAGTTGGATGGTAGGAGTAGTCAAGTAAAACATTTTAACAACTTGATGTACAATCCAAAAAAGTTTAAAAAAACAAAACAATTGGACTTTTTTGTTTTGGATAGATCATGACCCGGAGAAATAAGAATCTTCACCAGCAACATAATATACGTGTTATTTTACAACTCACACCTTCAAAGATGTTCTTTACTGACATATGCTTCTCACCAGCTGTTGTCTTTATCTCCTGGGTCACATGTCCTGGAAAATTAAAACCTAGTTTGCCTCTTAATTGGTGCTCCAAAATGTAACTTCCATATTTGCTGTGCTGCCTATATTCTCCTATACTGTTCATACTGTTTTCCATAATATATGCAAAACATTCCAGAGTCACTGTCGAGCGCATGTCTGCAAATTACAAATAATATAGAATTATTGTGCTAATTCACATGGGGCTATTAAAGAATAAGACAGCTTGACATTGAGAAGGTTAATACCTACCACTACCATCAATAGACACATGCTCAAGAGCACATTTCATGTTTGAGCATACATTTCTTATTTACAGCCACACTGTTGTGGGCAGAGTGGAAGAGTACCAGTCCTGTCTTGCATTCCTACAAAATATTGTCTGTCAAGACAAAAAATGCATTCAATAATGAGCAAAGTCACAGCTAGTGTGAAGGACTGCTGCCCCGCAATGGCCTTGCTGCTTTGAGAAGAAGCTGCTATATTATGTTTAACATCCCAATGGATGAATGAGAATAATGGACATTAGCTTTACCATTCCGTTTAAATGCAGTATGTTTAAAAAGTGGGTAAAGCTCAAAGTCTTTAGGGAGATTATCAGATTCCTTATCACTCTACAGAGAGTAAGGAACTTAAAGAAATTTTAGGCTATTGAAAAAAAAAAAAAAAATTGTTCTTATTTATTATGTAAACTAAAATGTTTAGTTTGTGTGTGACTAACTAAGAATTCTATAAAATCAAGTTCTAAGATCCAATTAAATGTCTGTTTTTTTGCTTTACCTCTAATCTCTTTTTCTTATTCCCCTTGGAAGAATGTCATATTGTCCACAGTGTAACATAAAGAATAGTTCCTTCTGCTTGCAGATTCTTTTGTAAATGTGTGTTCTTTTCTCTAGAGTCCAAACACATGAAAAGTTTAATGTGGACTCCTTTGGAGTCTGTTTCTTCTCGCCCAACTTTGACAAACCAATTCTCTTATTTGAAATTCTCTTTAAGTCTAAGAGAAGAATCTGAAGCCTTGATGTTTCAGTCTTTGCTGCAACTCTCTGTTCTGTGACTGTGGCAGTCACTTGATGCGGTTTTGCTTTGGGACACTTCAGCAATAAAATAATGGCTCAGACACCGTGGTTCTAGGGCCAAAAACATCCAACGATGTCACCACCTCAAAACTGAAACATTTAGGCCTGCCACTCATTCTCGCTGATGTGTCTGTTCTGATGTCCAGTCACAAGCAAATTTGAATGCATTTCCCTCCATGAAAAATCCTATCTAGTTTATTACATTATAAGTTTCCCCCATTCCAAAGCAGCCTGCAAT